>NC_060277.1:112162944-112171760 GCF_021613505.1 Equus quagga | reverse complement strand
TCTGCGGCCTCCCCACTGGAATCTGGGCGCACAATCCTTTAACTGCGTTTAGTCTAGCTCTGGGTCCTGGAGGGAGAGGAACTGGAAATTAAAGAAATCTGTTTGTTCGTTTGGTGAGTGGTTAGCGATCTCTGCCCGCCCCGCCTCCCAGGCTCCTGGGGCGGAGTCAGGCGGCTCCCGCTGTCCTGTCCTACAGGGACATTACAGGTCCTGTCCTATGTGAGTCACAGCCCCACGCTTCGGTCCGATGGCGTGTCGCCTGTGGAGACGGACTCCCGGCAGCCTGCGTCTGCCTGCGCACCCACCTCACTCTGTCCGTTCCGTTTCTGACCCTCAGATGCTTGTCTTGCTTCTGAGCGCTGCTGTGTCTTACCTCGCGTCTTCACGCGCACACGTACATTTATATTTTCTCTTGTGGCTTTACGGTGGAGGCGAGAAGGTGAGCTCGCGGGGGCAACAGGGGCACAGCCATTCCCTTCCTCTTCCAAACTGGAGTCTCGGGACGGATCTGAGAAATTTGGGGTCCGCTTGGGGGGTGTGGCTCTCAGAACAAGGAACGTGAACTTTGGGGAGGCCCTCCCTTCCTCCAGACCTGGTGGGGTGAGTTGATGACAGCTCTGCTCCCTGACTTTATGTAAAGCGTGTTTACAGGGCTGAGCAGACACCCTGGCAGGAGCCCTCCTTTTCTCACTTCTCCTTGGTGATATCAAGCGCCCTGGGTTAGGAGCCAGTGGGCCGGTTGCCCCCGAGTCCTGTTTCCCACTTATATGTCTGCTTCCTCCCTGGCCAGCAAGTAAACTCTGGCTTCTGTAACTGGTGCCCCATCCCTAGCCGTCCGCTCTGCCCTCGCCCCTGGGGCCCTTCCTCTACAGGGAATTCTGGGTCCAGGAGGTTGCCGCTCCCTTCCCATGGAGGGGGTGAAGGGTCTTCTAGCCCCCGCGTCCCCGTGTTCTGAATCAGCGAGAAGGACTTCACAGAGTAACCATGAGGCCTTCCTGAGGAAGGCCCGGAGTTGAGCATCCGCGCAGCCCCCCCAACTCCAGGCAGGAACAGAAGCACTCGGCGTGCTTCCTGGAAGCCACTGGTGTTTGGGAGAGATGCATCTGAAGACCCCAGGCCGCAGGCTGAGGATGCTCGTGGTAGGTGGGCACCTGGCTCCCGGGCACGCCAGCCCTGCAGAGGTCGCCCCTGTGTGTTGGTTAACAACTGCGTGGTGGCTTGGCTGTAGGGGAAGCCGTGATTTTAAAAACTCTTTCTGGAATTTATCTCTGTTTTACTACACAAATAATAACGTGTAATCTAGAAAAAGTTAGGCCTACACAGAAGGGAAAAAAAAGCCCACAATTGACTGCTGTTGACATCCAGAGACCCCCTGGAACGGCCCCAGAGGGACAGGTCAGGTTTAGTGTTGTGGGGACAACACAGACCCGGGAGCAGGGGCGTTCAGTGGTGGTTGCAGAGGACGTGGCTGTTAGGACTGGGGCTCATGCTGGGTCATTCTGGGGAGAGTTTTAGGAGGCTGGCTTGGCTCTTGATTCAGTGTCCTCAGGAAAGAGGGTGATTCGCGACGAGTAAAGCAGCAGCGGTCACTCCTGTTAGCCAGGAGAGGGGGCCAGTGTCCTTGTTCTGTCTGTGCTCTCACGTGATTATGGAGGGGTCTTGTTTTTGTCTTGATCCATCACAGTCACAGAGTGGCCTTGCCTGATGCTCCTGTTCTGTGAAATTGATTACAGTCAACAGGACAACACCAAGGGCCAGCTCTGAGTGCCAGGCCCGCTCCTGCTGCTGGGGGCTGCTTTTCTCTTGTCACTGCCAAGAAAAACAAACAAAAAACACAACATGTTGGTCTATATCCTTCTAGTCTTTATAGATTTTTCTTTCACTTTTTTTTGAGGAAGATTAGCCCTGAGCTAACTACTGCCAATCCTCCTCTTTTTGCTGAGGAAGACTGGCCCTGAGCTAACATCCATGCCCATCTTCCTCTACTTATACGTGGGACGCCTACCACAGCGTGGCTTTTACCAAGTGGTGCGATGTCCGCACCCAGGATCCAAACCGGCGAACCCTGGGGCCGCAGAGAAGCGGAACATGCGAACTTAACCGCTGTGCCACCGGGCCAGTCCCTATAGGTTTTTCTTTTATCGATTGGGCTCATATATGTGCTGTGACCATTTTTCCATGTCATCAAATACTCATCCTTAGGAATATACCAGGTCTTATTTGGGCTGCCCCCTTGTATGTGGCATTTCAAGGCTGTGACGCACGTCTGTATGTGGACATGCTGGGCTGCCGTCTGGTATGTTGGGATTTATTTACTAAGTGGAATTGCTGGTCAAGCAGCCAATCTCATTCATTCATTCACTCAATAAATATTTTCTGAGCTTGTGCCATAGGTGTTGGGGATGCAGCCAGCGTGTCTGCCCTTGAGCTTACATTCCAGTTAGGGGAGAGAGATACCTAACGGGTCAGCTGGTGACAACTGGAGGAAAAAGGCAGCGTGAGGGGGACAGTGCTAAGGTGGGGGTGATGCTTAAGGGGATGGTCAGAAAGGGGCCTGAAGGAGAGCCAGGGAGCGAGCCAGGCAGCGGGGGAGGTCCCGAGGCAGGAGTCTGCTTCCCGAGCGTGTCTCAGGAGTGCAAAGGAGGCCAGATGGCTTCGGGCAGGGCAGGCCAGGCCAGGCCCATGGGTAAAGACTTAGGAGTTAGGGGCCGGCCTGGTGACTCGGCGGTTAAGTTTGCACGTTCAGCTTTGGCGTCCCGGGTTTGCAGGTTCAGATCCTGGGTGGGGACCTAGCACTGCTCATCAAGCCATGCTGTGGCAGGTGTCCCACATATAAAGTAGAGGAAGATGGCCACAGATGTTAGCTCAGGGCTAATCTTCCTCAAAAGAAAAAAAAAAAGTTAGGAATTAACCCTGGGAGAACTGGGAAGCGGCTGAAGGGTGGCTTCACGGATGGAGAGCACTCACGGAGAGTGGACAGCAGGGGGCAGAGGGGCAGGGGGTGGTGGTGAGACAGCCAGCCTTTTCAGAAATCCCCAGGAGAGAGAAGGGCGAAGGGCCAGGTGGCAGATGGTGCGAGCGTGTGTCTGTGTACACACGCGCACACACACACACGCCCTGTTCTGACTGCGTTTCTCTTTCTTCCCTACTGTGGCTCACATCTTTTTCCGTGTTTATTACCTACTTGTATTTATTTCTCCTCTTGTAAACTGGCTTTCAAGGTCTTCCACCCATTTTTCTCTTGGTGTGTCTTTTTTCTAGCAGATGTGACATAACCGGGGCTGCTCTGTCGCGTGCTGTGAATGTTTCTTCCCTGTTTATTGCCTTTGTGTTCTGTCTGTGGCAATTCTTTAGTCTCTTGCCATTCGCACTTGGAGGGTTTACTTGGCCACATTCTTCGTCCCTGTCCTTTGTGGCCTTTGCTCTGCGCCATTGCGTTCGCAGGAAGCGAGGCCGTCGTGGGGGCAGAGCCGGCGTCGTCCGCTGCGCGGCCAGAGCCAGCCCGCTCTTGGCAAGGTGGTGACGATGGCGGAGGTGTGCCTGTGGGCTTCCCGATCTCTCCTTCGGGTCCTCTCCCCCTCCTCAGAACTCGATTAGGAAATGGCTCGAGGCAGGTGACCCTGTGTGGGCAAACTTGTCATCACCAAGAAGCCCCTCTTGTTATTTTTTACCCGAATCCTATGTTGTAATTACTTTTGTCTGCTAAGAAAACCTAAATTTACTAAGTACTTTGGGGTTCCATGTTAAGTGTAACTTGTATTGGTGTCCGAGGGCTGCTGTAGCGGGAACCACAGACTGGGCAGCTGAAACCACAGGAATTGGTTCTCTTCCAGGCCTGGAGGCCAGAGGCCGGGAGCCCGGGGGTCGGCACGGTTGGTTCCTTCTGAGGCTGTGGGGGGATCCGCTCCAGCCCCCGCCTCGGCTTGTAGGCAGCCTCCTTCTCTCTGTGTCCTCACCTCCAAGATCGTCCCTGTGTGTGTGTCTCGGTCCAAACTTCCCCTTCTGATAAGGACACCAGTCATATTGGGTTAGGGCCACTCTACTGACCTCACCTTAATTGGATGACCTCTGCAAAAACCCCTCTCTCTAAATAAGGTCACATTCTGAGGTATTGGGGGTGAGAGTTTCAACAGGCGAATTTGCGGGGTGGGAGGGAACACAATTCAGCCCATAATATAACCTAAAAAGCTAAGGGCAATAAAAGGAAATACCAGTAACGTGGTTACCAGTGGACATTCTGAAATGTTGCTGACAACCTGGGCAGCTCCACCCTTATCTGTGATAGTTCAGAAACCCCTGCCGGGTGCAGGGCTCCTCACTCCCGGGGGAGGTGGCCTGTGAACTGGGGCGACGTGTTCCAGTGGCAGAACCGCGCTCTTTGCTGTGGACATTGGTGCAGTGGCGGGGGGGGGGGGTGTCCGAGGACGCTCCTAGGGTCCCCAGACCCTGGCGTGGAAGGACCGGTGTCCTGACGTCTGCCTCAGCGTGCAGGGCGAGGCCCAGGGTGCTCAGCCCAAAGCAGTTTCGTCCCCCGGCCCCTACCCAGTGGCCAGCTGGCAATGTCTGGAAACAGATTTGTTTGTGACAACTGCGGGAGGGGGAGGGGTGCTGGCTGGCAGCTCCTCACTGGCTGGGAGCTGCATTTCTGTGGCCCGTGACAAGTCCTCCAGAGAAAAGGGGGGACGCGTGTGTGGTTGTGCTGGAGTCTCTGGGTGGGGGTGCCCGTTTCTGTAGCTCAGGCCCGGCCCGCTCTGCAGAGGGTGTCAGATTTGGCTTCGGTTGAATTCCACTTGAATTGCTCTTGGTTTTTCTAACCACTTTCATGGTCCTTTTCTTGCTAAGCGCTCGGGTCTTAGTGACTTTGCACCATGATGACAGCCTGAGCGGCCTGGAGAGAGACCCTTTGCCCAGAGACCAATTTAGTTAGATAAACGCTGAAGGCATAGGATTGACCCATGAAAACTCACCAAAGGATTTAAGTAGCAGCCTCTCCTTGGGCCATTTAAAATGAAATTTGCCTTACTGAGTCAATGGCCTTTCTGCAGCCCTGTATTTAGAAGGGCAGGCAAGCTGTGTCATCCTGCTCTGTAAATGGCTGGTGGAATCCCGGGCCCTTCTCACAGTGTCACATGGCACATTATCTGTTTATTATTTGAGTACCTTTGGTCCCTAAACAACACTGGGCGCCTTCCTTGCCGTTTCTTAGGCTCAGGAACATGAAGTCATGGCCAAGGTGCCACAGCTAACGGGTCTAACCAAGAGCAGAGTTCAAGCCCCAGGCAGCCCTCTTGCCTGAGCCTTTGACCATCGCAGTGTTAGGACACCTCCAGCCAGACCACATACCCTGGTGACAGGTCCTCGGTGCTTGGGTGTGGAGCGGAACCTGGTTCTGCCGGGGGATGCTGGCGGAATGGTGAAGGGACGTGGCCTTCGTGGACGTGTACGGCCACGTGCAGCAGGGACTGAGCGCAGAAACTCAGGCCAGCTGGGAGGGTTAGGGTCCTTCTGTTCTCATACTCCACGCTGATCGAGTGGCTGGAGTGGCCTTTGGCTCCCGGAGGACTGAGCCTTCTCCCACCCCTTCCAGTTCCCTGACATCGTGGAGTTCAGCGAGGCCATGGCCAACGCCGGGAAGACCGTGATCGTGGCCGCACTGGATGGGACTTTCCAGAGGAAGGTAAGGCGTCTGTCTGGTCCAGGTCTTGGGACGGGATCGGGAGGGAGGAAGGGGCCTTGGCAGGCACAGGGCTGTTCATGGAGAAGGGCGCCCAGCGCCCTTCTCCTCCATCTCAACGCAACGCCCCCCGAAAGACTGGGGCTTGGCACTGGGGGG
Organism: Equus quagga; assembly: GCF_021613505.1. Classification (NCBI taxonomy): domain Eukaryota; kingdom Metazoa; phylum Chordata; class Mammalia; order Perissodactyla; family Equidae; genus Equus; species Equus quagga. The sequence goes on along the minus strand of NC_060277.1, from coordinate 112,165,927 downwards.
CCTGCGAGCTGCCCGGGTGCTCAGACAAGCCAGACCAGCTCCCTGGTTTGCCCAGGAGTAAGTCCTTCCCAGACTGGATGCCGTCTGCTGCCGGGGATGGCAGTCGGGGGCAAGCGAGGTCAGGGCAGAGTTCCCTGGCTTCAGTGCTTGTCCCCTGTGAGGGGCATGTGCGGACCTGCTGTCTTTCCCTGGGCCTGTAGGCTTTCGGGGCCATCCTGAACCTGGTGCCCCTGGCCGAGAGCGTGGTGAAGCTGACGGCGGTGTGCATGGAGTGCTTCCGCGAGGCCGCCTACACCAAGAGGCTGGGCACAGAGAAAGAGGTAGCTCCCACTTGCCCTCTCCGCGGGGCGGGCCGTGGCCCCAAGGGGCGGTGCCCGTCTCAGTCCAGGCCCTCTGTGTCCCCGTGGCCAGGTCGAAGTGATCGGAGGAGCAGACAAGTACCACTCTGTGTGCCGCCTCTGCTACTTCAAGAAGCCCTTGGGCCAGCCTGCCGGGCTGGACAGCACTGAGAACAAGGAGAACTGCCCGGTGCTGGGGAAGCCGGGGGAGGCCACGGGCGCCCGGAAGCTGTTCGCCCCTCATCAGATCCTGCAGTGCAGCACGGCCAACTGAGGCCTCGGCGCCCAGGGACCGGCCACCTGCTCCCTTTCCTGCTGCCGCCCCCTGGCAGATGGCTGCGTGCACGGGCTGCGCGGCCTTTTCAGAGGAGGAAGTCCTGGAGGACGTGAGGTTTCACTAGCATGTGGAACTCTGTGCGTCTGTAGGCCCTTTCCCCTCCTTTCCTGCCCACTGGCCTTTCCTAGTTCCCTTCCCGGCTGCTGGTCTGCTCACGGTCCACTCTGGGCCAGAGCAGACCTTGCGCTGTGGCTCAGGGTCTGGCCACAGCAGACGTCCCCTCCCTCTCATTTGAGGCGAGGGGTAGAGCCACACGCTGTTGTGACAGTGGTGCTGCTGGCTTCTTCCCCTTTTGTGGCTTTCACTGCTGAGTTTCTGTTCTCAGTGGGAAGTCCGTGCGGAGCACCTCTGGCTCAGCACCGAGCCTCGTCCCACGCAAAGGCACATTGTCCTCCGCTGGGACAGGGTCCCAGCCCCTGAGGATGGCTGGACTTGGGTCCTCTGGCTTCCCTTTGGGCTGGAAGTCCTTCCTACACTCGCTGATCATTTTCTTCAGAATTACAGCTTGCCTTTTAAAGTGGGGGTGGGGGGAGCGGGGTCTGTGATCTTTTATTGTGGTATGTGAAATAAATAACTAATATTAAAATGCACTGGTTGTAAGTGCCTGTCAACTGATGATAAAGAAGATATGGAATATATATACACACACACACACATACACATACAATGGAATACTACTCAGCCATAAAAAAGGATAAAATCGTTCTGTTCACAACAACATGGATGGACCTTGAGGGAATTATGTTAAGTGAAATAAGCCAAATAGTGAAAGACAATCTCTCTGTGACTCCACTCATATGAGGAAGTTAAACATGTGGACAAAGAACAGATTAGTGGCTACCAGGGAAAGGCAGGGAGGGGGTAGGGGGTGGGCACAAAGGGTGAAGGGGTACAGCTACAACACGACTGACAAACAACAATGTACAACTGAAATTTCACAAGGTTGTAAACTATCATAATCTCAATAAAAAGTTAAAAAAAAATGCACTGGTTGGTGAAAGCACATTTCTCTCTAATGGCCTGGGATTCCCCGGGTCTCGCTGTGGAAGCTGTGATGTGATTTGGGTGGGGATTTCTTTCCAGATCTTTTTCTAGTGCCACCAACCTCTTAACCGCAGCCCTTTTTCACTGAGAAGTGATTGTTTGGCGCGTCCTACGGGAAACGTTCACTTGCTCTTCCATCTGGGCGGGTTTCAGGACAGAACGGGGGCCCGGAGGGGCCGGGGCCCGGCTGGACGGATGAGGCCGAGGTCCACGCTGCCGGCTGGGGCTGTGAGGTCAGGTTTTGTTTGTGAAACAGACACTTGACCGTTCAGGAGCCAAGACAACCAGTTCAGCTGTGCCTCGGGAAATGGGCTGTTGGCTGCGAGCTCGGAGGCAGGATCCACCACCATCCCCCAGGCTGGGGGTGGGCTGGCGGTGTGTCCCCATAGAGATGGGGCCTGGCTTCCGGACAGCCTCCCGGCTCCACTCCCATCCCGGCCTCCTCTGCCCCCTGCTCTGCTCTGGTTTGCTAGTGACTGCTCCAGCCTACGTGAGGTGTACGCCGAGGGGAGGCTGGGCTGTAACTCACAGGGCGCTCTTAGTTTTACTCAAGATTTTGAGATTATTGAGGCCCATTTTTGACAGCTTCCTCTTGTCATTGCTTAAAAAGGGAAGCCAGGAGTTGCTTCAGGGGCTCTGGCCCCTCCTGCCAGAGCTAGGCTGGGCTTGCTCTCCGGGGTGGGCTGGGGTCCCAGAACGGGCTCTGGAGGTGCTGAGCCCTGTCTGCAGGAAGCAGAGGACCCTGGCTGCTCCCAGGGTGCCCCCACTCTGTTGAGGGGCAGGAAAGAAAGGGTTACTGGGGAAGAGGCGTCCAGAGGGGCATCTCCCGGGCACCCCCAGCCCAACTCTAGCAAGGGCGGAACAGGACCCTGGCAAGGCGGTCCAGAAAACCGTCCTGTTTCCCAGCTGAGCACAGTTGCTATTTTAAGATGTTGATGGAGGGCAGTGTGAGGAATGAGACCCCAGACAGGGGGAGAGAGGGCAGAGGAGAGGCTCGCTGGAGGGGCAGACTGCCACAACTTTGTTCAAAATCCATTTTTGTTCCATAAAGCCACCCCCGAGGGTGTACCCAGAGTGGAATTTCTCTTCCTCCTAGCCCCAGACTAGGAGGCCCAAGCAATGGAGATTATGAATGAGAAAAACCTTTATTCCATCTTCAGATCAGTCTAACAGAATCTGAGGGTGCGCATCTTCCCCTGGCTTTTTAACACATTCAGAACAGCCTGGGGCGGGGGGGGGGGGGGGGGGGGGGGGGGGGGGGGGG
>NC_060277.1:112125359-112162844 GCF_021613505.1 Equus quagga | reverse complement strand
GGGGTGGGGGCGGGCAGGGGTGTGCCCACACCTCCTAACAGTGGCGGAATATTTACATAAAGCTGGGTGTTATCGGTCAGGCAAAGCCCCTCCCTGTCGCCAACGGGTGGGAGCAAGGAGAAGTGCTGCCCGGTGACCCTGGGGTGGCACCAGCCAACCCGGGGGCTGTCTGGAAGGCAGCCCAGAGACAGTGGCTGCAGAGCGATGACCCCGATCCAAGAGTGGGCAGACACTACAGCAGTGAGCGCGGGCTGCCCCCTCCCAGAGCAGACGTGGGGGCGCGGGGACAAACCTGAGTGAAGAGGAAGGGAGCCCCGCCCAGCACGAGCACCAGGGCAGGTGGAGGCCCCCAGCCTCGTCTTTGGCAGAGAACCCCAAGGAACTGCGGCCCCCACGGCTCCTCGGGGCTGGAGAGAAGCTAAGGCACTTGTGAAAACAGCACGGCGGGCACTTCCAGCTCTCTGGGCAGGGTGGGGATCACTCAAAGCAACCACAAAACACATCTAGCTAAAAACCCTTGGCTGACAAATGCCCTTGAGGAGTGCTGGGCAAAGCCCTGGGGGCACACAGGCACTTCAGGCAAGGCTCCACAGCCAGGCCGGGAAGGCAGGGGCTCTCCAGGCAGCGCCGGCGAGAGGGGCCAGCAGCTCAGGGAGGCAAGCCTCGCGGGAGGAGTCCAGGACGGAGGGGAGGCCCCCCGGCGCCCTCCCTGCTCCCCTTACCATCCCTGCCTGCAGCTCAATACACAGGGGGCGGCTGGTAGCCCTCAGTGGTCTCGGCGTTCTGGGTAAAGGGTGGCTGCTGGTAGTTGTCCGCAGACGCACCCGGGTAGGAGGCGTAGGCCGAGCTGGCGTCTGGAGTGGGGTCCACGTAGTTCTGGATGAAGTCGTCCACCCCGGCCTTGTAGCGCTGGTAGGCCAGGCAGGCCAGCACACCCTGCAGGGAGCCCCAGGTTTGGGTTTCTGAGCCCTCCACCACCCTTCACCGAAGACACCATGACCCTGCCCCCTGGCCCACCTACCCAGGAGAAGATTGAAAAGAAGCTGAAGGTGATGGCTGCCCGCGCTGAGTCAGCTCCTACTCGCACATCCTCCATCTTGGTGGCTGCCCACTGATTGGTAAGGAAGCAGAAACCAACGAACCACAGGAAGGTCCAGAGAGCTGGAGAGAGGCCGGGAGGGCAGGGTCAGCTCCACGGAGGCGGCTTTCCGGGGGACTGAGAGGGGACCCCTGGGAGAACAGGGAAGCCTGACAGACAGGGATCTCCCAGAAGCCTCCAGGAGTGTAAAGGGCCCTGATGCAGAAGCCAGGGTGGGGACGGGATGCCTGCCTCCCAAGTCCTGCGCCCGTGACACAACACCAGTGGGTTTCAGCAGATGGTCAGAAATCCCTGTGTGCGAGCCTGTCTGCTCAAGGGGGCTGGGGGCCCCGGGCTGCTCCCGAAGGCGCCGAGGCCCCGCAATCACGGAACCCTAGAGCTTTTGGGAACACCACCTGCTCCTATTTCCCCCCAAGATCAGGGAGGTGCTGCCGGCAGATACCTGAGAAGAGCAGGTCACCGATGACCAGGTACTTGCGGTCAGTGGCATTGCTGATCTGGGGGAAATAAATGTCGACCACGAAGAAGAAGGCACAGGCCAGGAAGGCCAACACGCCGATGGCACTGCCGTAGCGACAGGCATCCTCGTTGCGGTTGAACACGCAGTATCTCTGCTGGGACTCGTGGGTATTGCTGTAGCCCTCACCAAAGATGCACGAGAACACGATCAAGGCCAAGATCTGAGGGGGCAGGGGGACAGGGTGAGTGGCCGCCGGACAAACTCCATGGGGGGCACATATAGTGGGGGACCCTGGCATGGGGTCTGGACACCGGCCTCTCCGACTGCTGCCATTCCTCTTTTGGAGGTCGGGCATCGCAGCCCGTTCTGAACATGGGGAGTGAGCCGAAAAGCAAGTTGCCTCCTGCTGCACTGTCCCGACCTTCTCTGGGCGTCTCCAGATACCCGATCACAACCGTCAGCACAAGGGATGTGGCTGGGGATTCCTGGACTGGGGACGAGTAAAGTGGAGGGGGATCTCATGAGAGGGTGCTGCCCCGCCCCAGCTGCCTGTGTGGAGGGGTCATTGAGGTTAGGGTTAGGCTTAGGGACATGATGGGGATGAAGGGCAATCTGTCCACACCAGCCCAACCCTACTTTCAACTAGTTTTAAACACGATGGGCCACAAAGTCACAGAAATCCAGGCTTGGAGTCACCCTCCATCACCTCTGCCTGAGTCACCTCTATGACACCTAACCTTGACCTGAACACCTCAGTGATGGAGGACCCCTCCCACCTCTCACCTCTGAACTGAAACCCATGCCCCTAGACTCCCAACTCCCAGAGCCCCTCCACCTCCTCCCTGCCCAGGCTGGCCTCTGCAGTCTGGCCAGCTTTCTTCCTCTGAGGACTTCCGGCCTCTTTTCTGTACTGGCCCCTCCCCCTCCGGGGGAACCCCAGTCTGCCTCCCACCCATAGTGGGTCCTGCCCACACAGGGCGCTCCAGGCTGCTCTGACACACAGGCCTGTGGACACGGCTCTGCACTCAGACCTCTGGAGGTCCTGGAGGGGGGGTGGAGGGCGGTGCACCAGCCAGAACTCTGGGAGTGGCTCCAGGCCCTTGGGAACAGCCTCATGCCACCTGTCTCCTCCCCAAACTTCAAGGCCACCACCCATGCCCGCCCCATGTCAGCAGATACAGGATGATCTGGACACCTGGTTACCCCGGCCGGCCGGCCCAGGCCTCTCCCCTGCCCTGCCCAGGCCTCTCCCCTGCCCTGCCCTGACTGCACAAGCCTCTCTCAATAGGCTCTGGAGCTGGCAGTCACAAGCCCCACCCCCAGCTGGGGATGAGGCCGGAACTCCAGGATGCTGGGAGCAGTGTGCCAGGCCAACTCCTGGCACTGCCATCCCGACACTCGGGACATCAGCTCCTTGGGTCAGACCCCACAGTCCAGCAGGGAGGGTGCGGGGGCGCCACCAGAGCACCTCCAAGGCCCCAGTTCCAGGCAGGCACCGTGTGGCCACTGCAGGCCCAGCCCTCCACCTGCCCACTCTAACACCTTGTCCAGCTCTGGGCTCTGGTTCTCCAAAAGTATGGGATGCAGTCCACCTCCCCCAACCCTGCAACGTGGTGCGGGGGTGGGGGTGGGGTGGGGTGGGGTGGGGGGGGCTGGGAGGGGTTTGCCCAGCTAGGGGAGGGGTACACCCTCGGGTTACCCGATCTTGGGTGGGGAAGTAGACCCGTGGCCTGCTCCTGAGCGGAAGGGAGGCCCTGTTTCAGGGCCCCAGGCCGCCCCCCACACCCCACACCCCACACACCACATGGCTTCGGAAAGCCCCTTCCGGTGAATTCCCCAAGCTGGGAGTCGCGGCGCGCCGGCCACCTGCCCAGGCGCTGCCCCAAGCTCCTCCCACTGCCAGCAGGCCGTCGCGCCTGCTCCCCGCGGCGCCTCTCGGCCACCCCGCGTCGGGCCCGGACAGTGGGGGACAGCGGGGCCCAGGGGTGGGCAGGCACGACCCGGGGGCTGGAGCGGGGGGCGGCGGGGCCTGGGAGGTGGGGTGGGCGGCGTCCGGGCCCCACTCGCCGGCCCCAGGAGCGCCGCTCCCCAGCCCCGGCCCTCGGCCGCCGCCACCTGTCGCGCTCGCGGGCTCGAGGCGGCCCCCGCGGGCCTGGCGGCGGAGTCGGTCCCCGCGGCCCCGGCGCCCCCCGCCGGCTCACCAAGCACACGGCGCGCGCGACCACCTGCGGCTGCGTCAGGAAGTGCCGCAGGTCGAAGGAGCCGCCCGCCTTGGCCGCGCCGTAGGCCCCGCTCTCCATGTCGCCGTCGCCGTCTCCGCCGCCGCCGCCGCCGCCGCCACCCGGGACCGCCGAGGAGCCAGCCCGGCTCCCCGCCCCGCCCTCGGGCCCGCCCCCGGGGCGTGGCCAGCGCGGCCCCAGGGACCGGGGGCAAAGTGCGACCCGCGGCGAGCCGCGGCGGAGGGGCGGCCGGGGCGCCCCGTCGGCAGGGCCTGCGTTTCCAGCGGCGGACACCTGTCCAGCCGCCGAGTGCTCATTGTCTAGACCCCCTTTCGGCTGGGGTCTCGTCCCCCTCCATACTGGCCTGCGGCGCGACCAGAAAAGGGCCAGAGAGTCCCCAGGAAGAGAGGGACGCCCGGGGTTCTCGCTCCTCTGCCCCACCCATCCTTTGCCCCCGCCCCCCCCCCCCCCCCCCCCCGAAGCCCGGCCAGACGCCCGTCTGGTCCTCACTGCCCAGGACCCAGGCTTATTAGCACCCCCTGTCCTCTCCTCTCCATTCTACTCAAAACCCCCGGCCACAGCCCAGACCCTCTCCCTGCCTGGCCTGTCACTCTTTCCTCCTCTCTGGAGCTAAGCCTGGTATGGGGTCGAGACCCTCTCCACCACCACCACCAATTCTTCCAGGGCTGGGCCAGGCCCCAAGTCTGTGTGTCTTCAGATTTTCAGGCTCCAAGATGGTGTACAGACAGAAACGACGTTCCCAGAGTGATAGGCAGGGGGCAGAATTTAATCCGGTTCTTTCCCCGAAATGGTTCAGAGCCTCTGAACAGGGAAGGCTCTGTGTATGGGGGAGGGGGAGTGCGTCCTCCGGGGGCCACAGGCTGATTCGCAGCAGGGAGGAGTTCCAGACGCCATTTACTAGTGGCAGGTGAGGATTAATGAGGCGGTGCTGGCCAAGTGGGGCCCAGAGTCCTCCCAGGTGAGCTGGACAGCCATGGGATGAGTGGGTGGAGCCAGAGGCCTGGGCCACCGGGAGATGGGGTGCCACTCCAGGAAAGAGGGAGCAGGAGTTGGGGAGGGGAAGGTGGCCCTCAGTGGGTTGGTGCAGGTGGGGCTTTTCAGAGTCTACCCCCACCCCCTCCCCAGACCCTCATGGTCTGCAAGCAGCTGAGGGGCAAGGACAGGGGCCCACACAGAGCCCCCTCCTTCCTATGACCTCGCCTTCCTTCCCTCTACAGCCCCCACCCCATCCTAAAATCCTCAAGCTAACACCTTGTGTGTTTGCTGAAGAACACCAGGGCTCCAAGAACCTGGGCTGGCAGACTTTTTCTTTATTCAAATAGAGCCCTTCTGTAGGGCGCAAGGACCATGGCTGTCCTGGGGGGACTCTGCAGAGCCTGCATCTTCTGGTCACAACCTTGAGGACAAACGAGTTGGGACTCCAGGTTAAGCAGACACCCCTCCCAACCACCCCCTCCCAAGGCCTCCAGGAATTTTATGGTGCCAGGTGTATCAGTGCCCTGGGCGGGAGGAGGGGTGTCAGGCTGAGTCACTCCACCAAATTAAGGGAGGGCAGTGAATCACCCGGAGGGCAAGCACTGGCCCCTGGTCACATGGCGAGCGGGATCCACGCCTCAATACCTCATTTTATAGAAGGGGAAACTGAGGCTCAGAGAGGTGACATGGCTAACCCAGAAATGTGGCCTCTGGAGAAGACAGAAAGTGGGAGAAGGGGACCCAGAGGGGAGACAAGGAGAGTGCCAAGGAGAGACTCCCGGACAGTGCCCACGGAAGAGGCTGGCCAGGGGACAGGAAGAGAACCAGGAGGCAGCAGTGCCTTAGGAACTAAGGGAACGAAGTTCATGGGCAGAGGTGACCGCTGCCCAAGGCCGGACAGGTGGAGCACACAGAGCCCTGTGGTGCCCGGGGTCGGACAGCACAAAGGCCCTCATCACTTTAGAAAAAAATTTTTTTTTAAGTATTTTTCCTTTTTCTTCCCAAAGCCCCCCGGTACATAGTTGTATATTTTTTTTAGCTGTGGGTCCTTCTAGTTGTGGTACGTGGGACACCGCCCCAGCATGGCCTGAAGAGTGGTGCCGTGTCCGCGCCCAGGATCTGAACCGGAGAAACCCTGGGCCGCTGAAGTGGAGCGCACTCAGCCACGGGGCCGGCCCCCAGCCCTGGTCACTTTACAAGTCAGTGAAGTGATGGTCCTGGAGAGGGGACCCCAGGAGGTCTGGCCCCTGCCTCTTGTCACCAGCTGGGGAGCACTGACCTGTGTGGTTCCCATGGAGGGCAGAAGCCCCTGATGGACCCTGGTCCCCGGGAGGCCTCATCCCCCGTCCCAGCACCCCTCCTCAGACCCATAAGGAACATGGGAGAGGCCACACAGAGGCCAGCTGGCTCCATTGCAGGGCGGCTCGGAGCACTGGTCAGGGTCAGAGAAAGCCAGGAATGGGCAAGCCCTCAGCAGGCACCTGGCACACAGTAGGCCCTTAATAAACTTTTGCAAGTCATGCACAAGCTATCTGGCCCTTTCTTTGCCCTGGCGGCAGCCCTGCCCTACAAACCCACTGCCCGCTGCTCTCCAGCCAGGGCCCCTGTGGTCCAGGCAGGCCGTCAGCAGTTCTCACTCCTCCACACATCCAGCACCCATGTCCTACCTGGGCATCAGGGTCCAGCCTAGCATCGAGGCGGTGACAGCTGCAATGGAGGCGAGGCTGCCAGCCAGCACGATGGTGGGTACCTGGGGTAGCTGTCCTGTGAGGGGGTGGGGGCTGCTGGGCTGGGCTTCCTTTGGGGCCAGGGGAGGCCTGGCTGCTGCACAACGCCCATCCCTGCTCTTGGCAGTGGCCGGGCGGAGGTCTTCCACTGCCCACTGCCCTACCCAGAAGGGCCAGCTGCCCCCTGGAAGCTGAGGGGCCCTCTCACCTGGTGGCAGGAGCCTGAGGGGGCTGAACTGGACACCGTGGTCATTTTCAGCTTGGCACCGGAACCAGCTCGACGTCTGATTCAGTGAGAGGGAGAAGTTGGCAGGGCGCCCATCGTTGTGGCTCTCCTTTGTGTAGAGGAGCCCATCCTTTCTGAGCAGGCTGTAGGTGATGGGTGGGCTGCCCAAGGCCGCCCCGCAGGAAATCTCTACCCTGGGTCCTGATCCTCTGTCCAGTAGAGTGAAGATAGCCTGCAGCTGGGCCACGGGATCTGGCAGGGTGGGAGAGGGTGGCACAGGCATGGCTGGGAGACTTTAACACCCTCCCCCCAGCAAGTTCTCTTGTTACAAAATGCCTAATGAGCCTGGAGGCCTAACTGTGACTGCCACCTCCTCCAGGCAGCCTTCTGAATTACTCTCTCTGCCTTGTGTCTGAGCTTCTACCCTACTTGCAGTATATACCACACAGTTTCACATTTGTTTTTACTCTCTTGTGGTATATTCTGGGTTGCCAGACTTAGCAAATAAAAATACAGGAACTCTAGTTAAATATAAATTTCAGATAAACGATGAATAATCTTTTAGTATGAATATGTCCTATGCCAAATTTAGCTGGCAACCCGTTTTACATTCTTTCAGTCTTGGCTCTTTTACTGAATTACATGCTCCTTGTGGACAAGAACTGTCACTTAGAAGATTCTAGATTCTAGAATCCTCCAGGGCCTTCAACCTAATGCTCCAAAGAGCTTTACTGAGGAGTAACACCCACCACCTACAAAAAGCTCCCAGCGATCCTTTCTGCTTGCCTGGGGGAGGTACTATTGTTATCTTTGTTTTTTTTTTTTCTTTTGGTGAGGAAGACTGTCCCTGAGCTAATATCCATGCCAGTCTTCCTCGATTTTGTATGTGGGATGCCCCCAAGCGTGGCTTGATGAGCGGTGTGTAGGTCTGCGCCCAGGATCAGGACCGCAAACCCGGGGCCGCTGCAGCAGAGCGCCTGAACTTTACCATGCCACCGGGCCGGCCCCGATATTGTCTCTGTTCTGCAGATGAAGCAGTGGAGGCCCAGAGAGGTTGGACGACTTGTAAGTGTCGAGCCCCCACAGCCTGTGAGCGTGGAGATTTGAACCCACGACCGGGAGTGCTCCAGCAGAGCCAGGACTCTCCACCCCAGGGCTGCCTTCTCCGGGTGCAGGTCCAGGGGGTCAGAGTCCGCCAGTGGTCAGGCAGCTGTCCCTGGACCCCCTCCATGCCTTCCGCCAGGAGGACGCCTGAGTTCCAAGCAGGATAGAAATGGGAAGAGCGCAGGCTTTGGAGCTGGAGGGAGCGGCGTTTGAAACCAGCCTTTGTCACTTGCGAGCTGGGGGGCCTGGGCACCGTCTTCACCCCCAAGAGCTTTAGCTTCCACCTCTATAGGCCGAGAACCAGGAACCCCCAGCCCTGAGTGCTGAGAAGGTTAAATAAGATAAAGCACAAAAGAGCTACTTCATCAGCAGGACTTCTGAGCTCTACAAATGGGGCCCAGGCCATTGTCACTTCTGCCAGGGGACAGTGTCCTGGAGGCCTAGCCAGGAACTACATCTGACCCGAGACCGGGCCCTAAGGGACTGACAGTGGCCCTTGGAGGCGGGCAGCCTGTCCTGTCCCCACCCTCCTACCTTCATCCCTCTCGCCCCAGTCCTCACGATTCCCACCCCTAGGAGCTTCTGTTTTTCTTCCAGACCCTGCACCCCACATGCCCCCACCCCTGCCCCCTGAGTGCTAAGTGCTCCCAGTACATCTGCAGCTTGGCGCTGTCCACGCTCGTGACCCCAGTGGCAGCCGCCCGGCAGGAGTAGGTGAGCAGGTCTGGCCTGGACTTGAGTATGATGTTGAGGCTGAAGGGGACGGGCTCAAGGGTGTCCACCTCCTTCTTGGCGACCTCAATGTCCTTGCTCCCCAAGAGGGAGTAGGGGATGGGCGGGGCCGTCTGGGGTGAGTGGCAGGTTATGACAACTCTGCGGCGTCTGGGGAAAACCTCCAGGACTTGGTAGCAATGGAGACTTCAGGGATGGTTTCTGGGAGGTGAGACGGTCCGGGGAGGAAGAAGGAAACCAACATTTATCAAGCACCTTAAGAAAATGCTGGTTTGGCAGGTCCTCAGTAAGTTAAAGAATTCCCATATGACCCCACAATTCCACCCCTGGATATACACCAAAGGAATTGAAAACCGGGGTTCTAACAGGTTCACGTGCACGAATGTTCACAGTAGCACCGTTCAGAATCACCGAAAGGTGGAAACAGCCCACACGTCCATCAATGGATGAATGGATAAAGAAAATATGGTCTATCCACACGACGGAATATTATACAGCCATAAAAAGGCATGAAGTACTGATACCTACTGATAGTGTCCCTGCTGCAAGAGAGACGAACCTTGAAACATGATGCTACGTGAACCACACAAAAGGCAACATAGTGTATGATTCCATTCCTCTGACACCCAGAATAGGAAGATCCCCAGAGACAGACAGCAGATTGGTGCTTCACAGGGGCTTGGTGGAGGGGATGGGGAGTGACTTCTTAATAGGGATGGGGTTTCCTTTTGGGGTGATGAAAATGTTTTGGAAGGAAACAGAGGTAGTGGTTGTACAGCATTGTAAATTTACTAAATGCTACCAAATTATCACTTTAAAATGGTTAATTTGGTGCTATGTGAATTTCACCTGAACCAAAAAAAAAAAAAAAAAAAAAAAAGGCAGCAGCTCCTGGAAAAAGTTCTGCCTCCTGGGTTCAGGCTCTTTCTGCCCGGAATCTTTTCCTAGCACACAGCGCCCAGAGGACTCCTCCCTAGACCCAGATCAAAGCCCACTCTCCGGGCACGCCCAGAGGCGTTCCTCCATCTACAGCGGCTCTCTGCTTGGAAGGAAGCTTTCTCCTTTGCAGGCAGATCCTGGAGTCGATTTTGATGCAGAAGACATCTCTAAGGTCTTCCTGTGGGGCCTTGTGCTGCCCACACTGAGGGGGTCTGAAGGGGTCGGGATTAAACAGCGCTGCCTTCTGAATGGGGATTGGGGGGAGGGGGTTGTATTATTAATGCTGGGGACCTACCTGCATTTTTTTTTTTTAAGATTTTATTTTTTTCGTTTTTCTCCCCAAAGCCTCCCAGTACATAGTTGTATATTTTTAGTTGTGGGTCCTTCTAGTTGTGGCATGTGGGACACCGCCTCGGCATGGCCTGATGAGCGGTGCCGTGTCCGCGCCCAGCATCCGAACCAGCGAAACCTTGGGCTGTGGAAGAGGAGCACGTGAACTTAACCACTCGGCCACGGGGTCGGCCCCTGCATTTTCAAGACTAGTGTGTAGGGGTCGTACTTGGGGGGCAAGTGGAGAGAAGGGTCTAAATATCTAAATCTAAGTGCCACATCCCTCAGACATCGCCCTGGCCCTGCTGCCATGCTGACTCTGGAAACCGCACTGCAATCAGAAAACTGCTCACTGAGGGGCCAGCCGGGTGGCACAGCGGTTAAGTTCGCACACTCCACTTTGGCGGCCCGGGCTTCACTGGTTCAGATCCTGGATGTGGACATGGCACCGCTTGGCAAGCCAGGCTGTGGTAGGCGTTCCACATATAAAGTAGAGGAGGATGGGCACGGATGTTAGCTCAGGGCCAATATTCCTCAAAAAAATAAAAAAAAGAAAAGAAAGAAATTAAAAAAAAAAAAAAACCTACTTACTGAGCAGAGAACTGGGACAAACTAGAACGTGATGTTCTTCCGAGGCGTTTTCTAGGAGCCCTAAAGTTTCTGACCACTAAGCGTATTTCTTTCTAGCCCAGTGCTTCTCCAGCAGGAATGATTTTGCCTCCAGGGGACCTTTGTGTCTGGAGACATTTTCGGTTGTCTTGAATGGGGGGTGCTCCTGGCATCTAGTAGGGGAGAGGCCAGGGATGTCGCTAAACATCCCGCAATGCACAGGACCGCCCCACAGCAGAGAATGAGCCAGCCCCAATGTCAGCAGCCTTGAGGCTGAGAAGCTGTGGTCTAGACAGCCAGCAGCAGCAGCTTGTGGAATCAGGATTCTTCCCCTGCCCAGGGCTGCACAGACACCGGCAAACGTTTTCTCATCCGTGCCTCTTGCTAAACATCATGAGAACCCCCATTTTTCTAACACTTTCTTTCAAACAGGCTTTCATGCAAATGATTTGAAGTGAAGCTATATTGAGAGTTCAGTCTACTCTCTGGGCACCGTTTTGCAAACTGCTGCCAATAATTTCGTCAGGGCAACCCTGGGGCCAAAGGGCCAACTCCTCACAGCCAGAGGACGTTCCTGGGGCCGGAATCTGGCTCCACAGGGGGATGTGGGGGCCCAGGGCTGAAGTGTCGTGACACTTTTCTTTTTTGTGTGTATGAGGAAGATTTGCTCTGAACTAACACCTGTTACCAATCTTCCTCTTTTTTTTTTCGCTTGAGGAAGATTAGCCCTGAGCTAAAATCTGCACCAATCCTCCTCTATTTTGCATCTGGGTTGCCGCCACAACATGGCTTGATGAGTGGTGCAGGTCTGTGCCTGGGATCTGAACCCCAAAACCCTGGAACCCCTGAACTCCGACCACTGACACGGAGCATGCCAGACTTAACCACTACACCACATGAGGGTCCGACCCCTCGTGACACTTTTCTTTTTGCTCTTTTCTTGGAGGGAAATGCCCTTGACTTATAAAAGTAGAAGGAAAAAGCCCGCCCTCATTTCCATTTCGAGCGCCCATAATAGAAGCTTGATTTACATAAGTTCACAGATGGAGCCGTATATTCAGTCGCTGTGCAGTGGGGCAGGCACTTTTTATTCTAACAAGACTCGTGTGGGCGTTTTTCTTTTGCTCATTTAGTTTGTGAGTCTGGCCCATCAGTAATGTTGCCTGTCATTTAATTAAAAATTCATCAACTTTGTCAGAACACTAGATGGATGGGATGGCACACTCAGAATTGGATGAAGTGATGACAAGGCCACCCTCGGGGCTGGAAGTGGAGGCAAGCAGCAGCCCTGCGGAGCGGGTGGCCTGGCAGAGCCTCCTGCTGCTGTTAGAGAAGGAGCCACCTGGGACTTGTGCCGGGCCGGACAGTGAGCTGCGCCCGGCGCAGCTCAGAGGCCCTTCAGGCTCGCTTCTGCTTTCTCCAGACTTGTCTCTGTGATAACCGGAACCCTGGAGAGTTGAGTCCCAACCCTAGAGATCCAGTTCGTTAGCCCTGAGGTGGGGCCCGGGGATCTGATTTGAACAAGCAGCCCACCTGTTGAGGGTTGAATTGTGTCCTCCGAAAAGATATTTCAAGTCCTCAACCCCAGTACCTGGGAATGGGAACTTATTTGCAAAAAGCCTTTAGAGATGTGAGATGTACTGCAATTAACTCACACTGGGTTAGGGTGGGCCCTAATGAGAGAAGAGACACAGACACAGACACACAGGGAGAAGGCCACGTGAAGGTGGGGCAGTCAGGAGCAATGCTGTCACTAGTCACGGAACGCCCAGGATTGCCAGCAGCCACCCGAAGCCAGGAGAGAGGCCTGGGCCGGGTTCTCCCTCAGGGCCTCCGGAGGGAACCAGCCCTGCCCACACCTTGATGTCAGCCTTCTGGCCTCCAGAAGTGGGAGAGAATACGTTTCTCCCTCCCGGTTTAAACCACCTGGTCTGTGGCACTTTGTTCCGCAGCCGCAGGAAGCTGATCTAGCACCCCTCCAAGGGACTTAGGAAATGATCCGGAACCTCACCCAGAAACACCGACAGGGTTTAGGAGTAATGGAGCCCAACCCGCCCCGGCTCCTCACTCTCTCCAGGGAGCCCATGCTAGTCTGAATCTCCCTTCAACCAGATCCTCTCCCCCGCTCAATGAGAACACCGCCGTCTGCTCATGACAGCCCCACAGGAGCCCCAGGCGCCCAGGTCACCCTCGTCTTCCTGCCCCACCCCTTACAGGGCTCTGCAGCCCCCCTTCACATGCCACCTCCCAACCTTCCCGATACTGAAATCCTCCCCCTGCGCCCTCTGGGACACGGGCTCGGTGGGCAGCCCACATCCTTGTGACCCTCAGCTCTCCTCCGACACCTGTCTACTCCTGATGGAACCAGCCTCCCTTCCCCAGGGCAGGACCTGCACCAGCAGGATCCCCACGGCCTTCCTGCACCGGCCTGGGACGCCGGGGCGACATCCTCTTAATATTTCTGGATCATTTTCCCTCCTTCCTCCCTAAACACCAGCCTTGAGCTTCCTGTCTTCAGACATATTCCACCCTGCCCCTCTGGGTTGCAAGGGCTTAGAACTGCCCATCATTCCTTGACGATTCTTGCCCCTCTTTCCTACTATTCTTGATACCACACTTGCCATAATTCTTGGCGATTTCAAAATACGCAGAGATCGTCTTTCTGTTATCCTGGCTCTTCAACGTCTTGACTTCCAATGTCTTGTGCCCAACTTCTCACTTCCATCCAAGTCGTTTCGGCTGCATCATATTCCGTTGTAAGGCCACGCTTTCTTCAGCCAACCCTTCCAGTTGCTTAGAGTCACCTTCTGATGCTCTTTCTTTCCCACCCCATCCCATCCATCAGCAAATGCTGTTGGCCTGACCTTCCGAATTTCTTGACCACTTCTCCTGCCCTTTCTGGCTGCCACCCAGTCCCTCCTCTGGATCCCGGGATCAGGCTACTGGCTGTCTGGGATTCAGCCCTTGATCCCCAGCCCATCTCTTCTAACACAGCAGCCAAAAGGACCCCATGAAGGGTAAATCGGATCTGCTGCAAGCGTTCCCATAGCTGCACCCCCAGGCCCTCCCTACTCGGCCCTCTCTCACCCCTGACCTCACCCAACACCCCTCCCCCTTGCTTCCTGGGCTCTGGCCATGCAGGCCCTTGTCCAGGCATGTCCTACTCTACCAGCTTCTCATGTCCTTGCTTGGGTGTCTCCTCCTCAGTGAGGACTTCCCAGTAAATGCTGCCTTCCCTCCCTTCCCCCACCAGGTGTTCCCTTGCCCTCTTCCCTGCTCACTTTTCTCTAGCACATTCTAGCACACTGCAGAATTTGCTCCTTTTTATTGTCAGTTGTGCCCCCAGCCCCACTAGAATGTAAGCTGCGTGAGAGTAGGATCTTTGGTTTGTGGCTGCACCTTGTGTACCATCCTGGGGCCCAGAGCCATGCCGGGCACCCAACAGACGCTCAGGCAGTATTTTAGAATGAATGCATGACTTATCAATTGGTCTCTTAGGAGTTTAGTTAGCAGGACTTGCTCTGCCAGAGTTTGAGCAGAAGTTGGCAGTGGGAGGAGGGGGTCGGCCCTACCCTGGTACTTCCCGGAGACTCAGATGCACTGCTCTCTCCTTTTAGAAGAAACCCCAGGATGTGTTTGTTTTTAAAGCAAATGAGGAAATGATAGTTCAGCCTGTGCAGCATTCAAGTGAGACCCGCCCTTCAGTGGAATAGCGGTGATGCCAGCTCTGCAACCAACCCCGTGACTGGGGACGGTACCAAGACTGCCCGGGGGGGAGACCCCGCACCCCCACCCCCACCCTGAGTGGAGACCACTTTGACACCCCCTTTCAGGGTCACAGGGCAAGAAATGGGGGCAGGAGAAGGGAGGGGAGCAGAAAAGTGGAGGAGTGAGGTTGAGGGGAGCAGGCTGGGCCAGTTTCCCCTGCCCCCCACTGTACCACCCGGACGGACGACTGGTGGCCCCTGACCTCTCCTGCTGCCTCTGAGAGTAGAGAGTAGGGCAGCCTGTGTCTGAGAGACCTCTAGGGGAGCCCGGACTTCCCCATTCTCTCATTGCCCTCCTTCAGGCCAAGCGCCCCACCAGCATGCCACCCGCCCTCTCTGGGGTCACACCCACCCCGCAGATCAGGCACCTGTGGTAGAGCGATAGGGATACGCCCTTTGTCCCCACCACTCCCCCCGCAGCCCAAGGGGAAGCCAAGCGCTCTCCCTGCCCCACGTCCCCTGGAGGTCCCACCTGGCCGGCTCAGCCTGCTTCTCGCCACTCCCCCAGGGCCCTGCAGGGGCCGAGGCCAGGCGCCAGTTTCCAGCTGTCCACCAGCAAACACCCCGACTCCATCAGCAACCCCCTGCCAGCCAAGGCACCCACCGGGGCTGGGGGCCCTTCTCCCTCCAGTGTGCTGGGCTACTCACCTCCCTCAGGGTCCACGGAGAAACTGCTGGCGACTCTGAGACAAGGGAGGGTGGTAAGGAGCGGGCCCAGGAAGGGGGGAGGCTGGAGAAATCTCCTACTGAGGCCAGAAGGAAGGCCTAGGACTCAGCAAGTGTCTTCACTCACAAAAGCTCTTTCAAGGGGCTGGCCCCATGGCAAAGTGGTTAAGTTCGCCCACTCTGCTTCGGTGGCCCAGGGTTTTGCCGGCCCGGATCCCGGGCACGGACATGGCATCGCTCATCAGGCCATGCTGAGGCGGTGTCCCACGTGCTACAACTAGAAGGACCCACAACTAAAAATATACAACCATGTACTGGGGGCATTTGGGGAGAAAAAACAGAAAAAAAAAAAAGAACATTGGCAACAGTTGTTAGCTCAGGTGCCAATCTTTAAAAAAAAAATCCTTTTGAGCTCACAACTTTTAGTATCATCAGCCCATTTTGCAGATGAATAAATTAGTGGGCCCAGAATTGTGAAGCAAAAACTGGGCCACATGTGCAGTAGGGGCTGGTCTGAGACTCGAACCCAGGTCTCTCCCTCTCTGCCCTGTGCTTTCGGAGGTGCCCGTGCCTCAGGTCCCACTTCTCCTGTGCTCCCTAGCACCCCTGTCCCCTGAGCCTGCCTCCGCGAGGCTCTGGCAGCGGCCCCCTCCCACGATGCCCCCAGTGGGCTCACCTAGAGCAGCCAAGCAGAGGAGCAGAAGGAGCCTCATGGTTCTGCCAGTGTGGGGCCCTCTGCCTGGACTCAGAAGGGCATCCTGGGTGCTCCCTGGGTGGTGCCTGCAGTGGAGAGGTAACCTGGAGGCCACAGCACCCCAGGGCGGGACCCAGAACAGCAAACCCCTCCCACACCCCCAGGGAATTAGGAGGCGTCTGGGGCTTGGAGCCAAACCAGGGCTCACACTCAGCTGCCACTGCTGAGCTGTAGGATCCCGGGCTTGCTCGGTTGGTAGATGTCCACGTCCTAACCCCGGAATATGTGAGGTTGCCCGACGGGGGGAATTGAGCTTGCCGATCTGCTGATTTGGAGATGAAGGGATCATCCTGGATTATCGGGGTGAGCCTGATGTAATCACGAGGGTCCTTCTGCAGCTCCCCTGGGAGGCTGACTTACGAGCAGGAGAACTGGTGGGCTGGACCCCTGTCAGAGAAGCAGGAGGGGAGGCGGCTTCCGCCCATCTCACCCTGGTTCATTCGTGACCACGTGCTGGGCATCTGCTAGGTGGCCGACGCTGGGCTCAGCCCCCAAAGGAAACCTCAGACTGGATGAGGCCCCTGGTCACCCAGGAATGTGACTGGTTTGGCAAGTGCTGTGTAAATCCTGCCCTGAAGCTCAGAGGGCAGAGGAGCCCTTCCTCATGCCCCACAGACAGGGGGTCATTCCCCAGGGACCTGGACCCAACGCCAGCTGGACCAAGAGGAGGCCAAGCCACCTCACAGATGGAGCCTGGCCTCGTCAGCAGCCTGTAGCAGAGGTCCTTGGATCTGGAGAGAAGGGCGGAGGTGAGCAGGGCCTCTCGGAACAGGAAAATCCCCCAGTGCTCTGAGGCCAGACCAGGGCTGGACCCTCAGCGTTGGGGGCTCCAGCAGTCTGGAGCACAGAGACAACAGACGGAGCAGGTGAGGGGGGACCAGGACCAGCCAGCCCCTTTCTGGCCAAGTCCACTCAGTCTGTGCAGGGAAAACTCATTTGGCTGCCTTCCCCAGGGAAGGTGTCCCACCCGCAGGGAATCATTTGTTTCCACTGAGGGCTGCTGTCCCCTTCAGAACCTGGCAGGTGAGCCACATGCCCACCCCTGGCACGGTCCAGGAGTGGGCATCTCACCCAAGGAAGGCCAATTACAGTCCTGTCCTGGGGGTCCCCTTGGTCCTTCTGGGGGCACCTGCTGTGTTGGCTACCTCAGTGGTCCCCTTTCTCCTGGGTGGGCAAGAGGCAGCATCTGTCACTTGCCACCCACAGTCCTGACTCGGACCCCTGGGGCTGTGCCCTCTGGACCCACCTACCTCTCTGCATTTGGGAAGCGGAAGCATTTTCTTAGTTTCCTAGCAAAATTCCCTTCCAAAAAGTCAGCTTTCACTTCTGCTGAAGGAGGCCCGGGGGAGGAATTGAGGATTGAAGGGGACAGAGGGGTCACCGGGGAGGCGGGCTGGCTGCCAGGGTCTCAGCTGCTGGCACCCTGTTGCCTGAAGGCCCAGAAGCTCGCCCATTTTCCTCCGCTGTGCTCAGGGGACCGGACTCACGAGAAGCCTCCTGTTAGTCTCGGTGTTTGTGGGGAGCCAGAGTCAGAGGAGCGGCGGGCGGACTCGAGGGACATTTCCCCAGGCCTTGAGGGGGCCGGGGGGCATCTTTCCTGCCCCGGCCCGGGCACCTCTCGCTGTGTGCCCATTAGAGTGAGGTGTCATTTCTGGAGGGGGCTTGTTCTCTGAGATGTCCTGTCTCTCCTCTCCACAGGCTTCAGGTAGGATGAGACTGACTAGGACACACCAGGTCACCCCAGGCCACCTCGACTCAGTGGAGCTGGGGCATCCTCAGAGCTCTCCAGTCACCCTCTGTGGACTGATGCTCTGGGAATTTTGCCTACAGAGGGCGAGTCTCCTCCATGTAAATGGCCTTACCGGCATCTGCTTGTTTCCCTCATGTCATGTTCCTGGGAGGGTCCCACCTGGTGGGAGTCTGGGCTGGGTTTTCTGGGCCCACGTGGCTGTGAGGTTCTGAAGCTGGGAGCCCTCTCAGGGCCTGGCAGGGCAAATCCAGGGACCCCCGAGACTGATGGGGACTCCTGCCCTCCTCGCCCTGCAGTGGGCTCGTGCACCTGGAGAGCCCTCACTCCAGTTATCGCAATAACCCCCCAGGTGTCCCCCTGTCTCAGGGCGGCTTCTTCACTGCTGGCAGAGCGGGCTCCTCATTTCACAGTCCCCTGGCTCCCCATCACCCACAAAAAATCATCCAAGCCCCTGGCATGTGCCATCAGTGGGCTGGTTCCGTCGTCACTCCAACCATCCTCGCGTGCCCCACAGCCCCATCTAGAGGCCCCGATTTCCAGTTTCCCCGGCCCAGCTCCACACGGGCCCATCTCCACACCTTTGCGCAGGCTGTTCCCTCTGCCTTTGTCTCCTGTCTGGATCCTCCCTTCCTCCAAGGCCCCAGGAAACCCGCCTGCCAGAGGGGATGGCTCACTTCTGAGCCGCTGGGTGGGTTGCGGGGCAGTCAGGGCCCCGGGGAGACCGGGGTCCACTTCCCATCTCTCCCACGGTGCTCCTTCAGGCCGCCGACCACATTGTAGGAAGACCCGGACTCCTAGGATGGGCAAGGTGCCCTTCCATCACTTTATAAGTAATTACTCATTTAATCCTCACAACCA
Source organism: Equus quagga (assembly GCF_021613505.1). NCBI lineage: Eukaryota > Metazoa > Chordata > Mammalia > Perissodactyla > Equidae > Equus > Equus quagga. Next base: position 112,144,608 of record NC_060277.1, on the reverse strand, counting down.
CTCAGCAGAGGGTGGCGCCACCCCCGTGTTTGGCCCCTTGTAACCGGAGGCCTGGAGTTTGATTTCCGAGGTCTCACAGCTCGGCTCCTCCCTCCCAGCTCCTCGGAGCCTGGTGTTGCAGCTGTTGCCTCTCAGTAAACATTCCCTGAGGGCACGGGAAGGTGGCAAGGAAAGAGCCTTGAGGTTGCAGCACAGCCTTCTCCCACCTTGGTGGCCTCAGCATCACCCTGGGTCCATTAAACACATCACTGGCCCCCACCTGAGAGTTCCTGACTCAGGAGGTGGGGCCCGAGAACCGGCATGTCCAACAAGTTCCCAGGTGAGGCTGATGCCGATTGGCCCTAAGCTGCCGATTAACAACGTGTGTCACTGTCATGTGGGCCAGGCTGGTGGCCCTCCCCAGACTCACGCAGCACAGAGCTTCGAGTGTGTCCCTTGTAGCCCGAGAACTGGGCCTCGCACTTGTTGACACACTGATGGGTCATGTGATGCTGGCTGAGTGGGAGAGCACAGCAACCGGACGAGCTGAACTTGCCAAGCCTTTAATGGCCATGTGAAGCCCAGACCTGAGGGCACCAGGCCAGAGCAGCCCGGACGCTTGTCTGGCCAGGAATCCAGCCAGGCGCTGGGCCCCCGGGGGAAGCAGAGGCTTTTCAAGCACGTCCTGGGGTTTCTCCTGACCTTCCCTCCTGACAGTGCTTGAGGCCAGCAGTTCTCAACCCTGACTGCCAGCCAGAGTCACCTGGGAGCTTTAGAAAGTCCTGAAACCTGGCTGCGGGCTGCCCCCGGATCCCTCGCCTCAGTGTCGCTGGCACAGGGCCAGCTTCTGAGGGCTTCTCGGCTGTTCTCCAGGCTGACAACTGTGGACGGAGGCTCTGCAGCCTCGAGGCCCAAGGCTTGGGAAGCTGGGACAGGGCCCTGGGTGGCATCCAGCCCTGCCTGCCTGGCCTATTGGCTCTGTCACCAGACCCCCTGCCCCCAGGACCACACTCCCTATCTCACAATGCAGGTCTGTACATGCCTAGCGGTCCTGGTCTGTACATGCCTAGCGGTCCTGGCGTGTCACCTTTGCCCCCACTGTTCCTAAAGGTCAGCTCAATCTGGGATGGGACACAGAGCAGGGTGGGAGAGCAGGTGCTGCAGACGGCGTGGCTAAGGGCCTCTGTTCTGCTTTCCTGAGGCCTCTTGTTGATGTGCGGTTCCTGGGTTAGAATATGGGACCACAAGGAATCCTGCCAGGGAGAGGCTGACCACCGACCCCCTGTTCCTCAGACTCAAGTCAGCCCTGTGACAAGAGGCTTTCACGTAGTGAGGTATATGGGGGGACTGTTCGGTTCCAAACTGATGCGGCTTGAACTAAAGAAGCCTGACTTACGCCCTGTCCAACACACACTGTACCTCTGCTCTAACCATTAAAGTGAAGAACGCACTCTCTTGAGATAGGAATGTGTGCATCCCCTCCCATATTAGTCCCTTTCCCAGCATCAAGGTGGCGGTGACCTGCTCATTTGCAACTGAATACGTCTCTGAACTTTGATGAATAGTATCCTGGGTGTGTTTAATGTATGTTCTTTGTTCTAAAAAAGGTATTAGACAGTCCTGGAAACCATGCTTCTCTGGAACGCTTTCTTCCTTTCTGGAAAAGACCTCCCCGGGTTATAATCCTCACGTTGGCTGGAGTAGAACTCGCCGCCTTTTTTTGAGGAAGATTAGCCCTGAGCCAACTACTGCCAATCCTCCTCTTTTTGCTGAGGAAGACTGGCCCTGAGCTAACATCCGTGCCCATCTTCCTCTACTTTATATGTGGGACACCTACCACAGCATGGCTTTTGCCAAGCGGTGCCACGTCTGCACCCGGGATCCAAATCGGCGAACCCCAGGGCCACCAAAGCGGAACGTGCGCACTTAACCGTTGAGCCACCGGGCTGGCCCCTCACTTTCTCTCTCTTCACTATGGAATGGTCGACACCTGCAGGTCCCCAGGGTGAGGGACAGGAACAGCCTCCAAGCCCCATGCTGGGGCCGTGTGGCTCTGGAAGGCTGAGTCCAGGCCCAGCTCTGCCCCTAGTTGACTCACATTACTCAGCCTCTGTGGGTCTGGACTGCGTGACCCGTGAAGACAGACTAACAGGAGATTGTGTGTGGGGAGGACAACACGGGCTTACTCTAACTGTGGCTGGGTCTTCCCTTCACATGGGGGAGGGCTCCAAACTTTGACAACGGTGCTCCCCACTCCAAACAATTTCTGAGCACTCCCAATGCATGTATATCTATAAATTGCATTTATGGGTTACTACACTAATATATTATTTACATTATAAAACATTCAACAAAAATAGACTCTTTAAAGAACAGATAAAAATATAAATACAAGTTCCCATATTTTCTTCCTGCTGCCCACTTTGGCGTGCCCTGCTGGAGGGCCCACTGAGAGGGGTAGTGGTCACCAGGGGGCAGGAGAGTGGGGTAAGGGGGACCCTGGGGCAGGAGGTGGGTGGCTGCAGGTCTGGCCCTGAGGAGACTCTGGGTGGAGGCGGGGGTGTGAGTGCTAGCGGGATTGACAGGCGGGAACCGGGGCACCGCGTAGCCCAGCGGGACTCATGAGGGACGTCCCGGCCTGAGGGGTGTAGGGCCAGGGGAGCCCGGGCACGGGAATCCGGGGCAGAAGGATCGGGGGCGCGAAGCTCGGGAGTGCGGGAACTGGGGTCCCAGAGAGTCGCCGGGGTTGGGATCCGGGAGCAGCCGCGACAGGTCCTCCACCAGGTGCCACTTCTCCTGGACTTGCTGCAGGGGGAGCCAGCGGCCGGTTACGAGGGGCGCCTCCGGCCACGTGGGGGCGGTGGAGGCCGCAACTGGCCTGGCGCGGGCAGCTCAGCGGTCAGCCGGCCCCGGCCCCGGCCCCGGCCCCGCCCCGCCGGCCCCGCCCCACCACAGACCACGCCCCCAAGCCAGAGACCACGCCCCGTCACTGTTCCGGGTCCGGTCTGACGCCCGGCTCTGGTCCTGCCTAGGGTTAGAGACCACGCCCCCTGCAGAGTCCCGCCCCCAGCCAGAAGCCACGCCCCATTACATCCCGTCCGCATCTCCAGAAGGCCCCATCACGGTCCCGCCCCGGCCCGGTCCGAGACCACGCCTCCACCAAGGTCCCGCCCCCGCCCTCAGCCCAAGGCCACACTCCTAATAAACCCCTGTCCCCAAGCCTCGGGCTATATTCCTAACGTTTGACTCCCGACCTGAGTGAGGCCACGCTTGAGAAGCATGTTCCCTCCTTCCGCCTTCCCCGTTTTTACTGCCAGCCTCAGGCCACACTCCCGGACAGTCTCGCCCGCAGTTGGGAGTCACCCAGCCTGGCGGACACTCACCCACATCAGCTGCTTCCGGAGCCTCTGGATGGCCCTCGCATTGGCGTGGGACTGGGAGACGCACACGGTCAGGACAAGGCTTTGGACAGATGGGGATTCAAGGTCAGTCGCCCCTCCCCACTTGCGCCCTCCCCACTCGAGTCTCTTAGAAATGCTTCCTGGGGTCTCTCCTCTCCTTCCCTCCCCGGGTCGCTGAGCCCCTCTCCTCGAAATGTCAATAAGTATAACTCAACGGCTGCACTGGGCTTCCAGCGCGTCTGCACCAGGCAGTGTGCCTCCCCTGTGGTCATTTAAGGTGCCTGCTTTACAGGTGAGGCCCCGTGGGGGCTGCCCAGGGGCCGAGGAGGAACTGCCAGGCCCATGCTGGAGTGCGCATGGGAGGGAGAACCCCCCTCCCAGCTGCCTCCTCCCTTCACCCCTGTTGTCCTGAGAGGCACCTGAGCAGGATGAGGAGGGGGAAGCTGAAGGCATGGGAGCCGAGGTAGTGGAGGGCACGCTGGCCGAGGGGTGGGAGCCGGAGGGCCACCAGCTCCGGGACCACCTGCCAGGGGGCTGAGTAATTGGTGAAGAGGCCGCAGTCCCAGGAGGAGTGGACGCTGAGGAGAGATGGCCAGAGGGTGGGCGGGGTCAGGGCCCTGGGTGAGGAGCTGCTTGCTCGCCAGCCTCCCGCCCCTCTGCTCCCTCACCTGCTGACCACATAGCCCAGGGGCACAGTGGCCAGGAGCAGGCCCAGGATGAGCACCAGCTGGAAGAAGAAGGTGGAGCTGGAGGCGCGGAATCGCCGAAGGGATGCCGTGGAGTTCCGCAGGAGGGTGTACTGGGAGCAAACAACAACGGGGGGGGGGGGGGGGGGCCCCGGTGGGGGGGCCAGGGGGGTGGGGCCCCCGGGGGGGGGGGGGGGGGCGGTGTGAGGCAGGATGTAAGCCCCGCTCTGCTGACAGGTGCACCCCCTGCTCCCTCCCAACCCGTGAGCTACCTTCTTGATCTGGAAGGTGAGGAAGATGAAAGCACTGTTGAGCAGTGGCAGCAGAGGGCAGTAGAAGAGGCCCATCCAGGTGACCGTCTGCCCCGCCACAATGTCCAGCACGTTCTTGGGCACCAGGAACTCCTCCCGGCCCAGCCAGGCCCAGAACGGGCCCGAGAATCGCTCCACCAACAGCCTGGGAGAGGGGAGTGTCCAGGTACCCACCACCCGGGAGAAGCGTGTGGACCACACCAGTCACGGTCACGGACCATCACACACTCACTTGCCGGACGCACACATGTGTAGAACTGCTCACCCTTGGCTGTGACCACTGGCCATCCCCTGACATGCCCAGGCCACCCCCATTCTCCCTGTGGTGTCCCCACATGGCTCACCTCCTAGGTAGGGTGACAAGGAAGGCAGAGGCCACCGTGAGGAGAAAGTTGAAGATGCTCAGCTTGTACAGCTCCTCCCCCACCGAGTTCTCCCAGCACTGGGGCAGAGGAGGGACCTGTCACCACCCACCGTCCCCAGCTGCCCCTCACCTGCCCGTTGTGGGGTCTCTGTGGTACAGGAGCCTTGCCTGCAGTCTGACATGATTGCTAAGTTAAAACCTGTGCCTCGAGGATAACATTTGGGTAGGGAAACTGCCACCCTGCAATGGCATCTCATGTGATGTGAGTGGCGCCTCCTGGAGGTGTGCTGCTGGCTGGGCAGCTCTGCCCACAGGCTCTCAGCAAGGACAGACCCAGAGAGGGACAAGGAGATCAAAGAGCTGGGGCTTTGTGGAGAGGAACAGGAGGGACAGCCCTGATGGTCACCTGGTAGTCGCAGGCGTCATAGCCGTAGGACTTGCAGCTGGTCTTGTTTCTGCCGATGCACAGCACGGTCTGGCCCAGCGAGAAGGAGAACATTCCCAGGCTGGCCAGCTTCAGCACCACGCACCTGGGGGGTGGGGACTGTGTCAGGGGGCAGAGTCCAGGGACACGGGCACACTCTACCCAGGATCCAGGTGTGCTGATATCTGCCTGAGAGCATGTCTCTCCTGGGCCCAGGCCCCTCCAAATCCAGAGTGCACCCTCCTTCCAGCCTGCTTCATCCGTGGCAATGTTTCCCAAAGTGTGTTCCCTAGAATTCCAGTCTCCAGATGATTCATGGGAAAAGTGTTCTCTTTTAAAATCAGTTTGGGAAACACTGCACAGTTCAGCCGGCCTCAGCCCACACCTGGCCTGTTGACTCACAGGCATATACGGGCCTTCAGTTTCCTAATTGCAGGTGACATCTCTTTCTTCCACCACCTGTTCATACCCTAGTCCACTCACGCTGCCTCCTGAATCACACATCGTGCACACGTACTCCTGGTTAATGCATAACCGGGTTGTGCAGGCAGGACGGCCTAACCCGGAGCCATCGCGTGCACATTATATCCAAGCGTGGACTTTGAGTGCTGCCGCGTGGCAGGAGTCCGGCGGGGAACGGCGGTTCTTCTGTTGAGGGAGGCTGGGACAGGGGTGGTAGCGGCTTATTTTTTATCTCTCATCCTTTTGAGCACTTTAAGTTTTTTACCATGTGCTTGTGCTATTAACTATTCAAAAAACAGGTTCAAACCAAGCACGGTCAACCTTGGAGGAAGGCTGAAGGGGCTCCAGACAGCTCCTGCTCCAGGGAAGCAGAAGGAAAGCAGACAGAGCCGAAGGCGGGGGCGGCAGAGGGAGAGAGAAGCCGGTGCAGCTCAGTGGGGGGTTCAAAGAGGGGCTGGGGGGTCCAAGGAGGGACCTTAGTCCTGAGGGGGGAGGCAGAGCCGAGCACGGGGCAGAGGAGAGCTCGCCTTTGAACCTGCACCCAGGAGGCATGAGGAGATTGACCTTGGCCAAGGCACTTTGTCCCTGCAAACCTCAGTTTCCTCATCGGTCCGATGGGGATGAGGATGGTGCTGACTTCACAGCTCACATGAGGGTTGTCAGATAAGGGGTGTAAACCCTCAGGCCCTCCCTGCCTTCCTCTCCCTCCAGACGATGTCCCACCTCTCAGTCTCAAGGGGCACACTCACCACATAAGGGTGAGGTTGACCTCAGTGTTGGGAGAGTAGTTTTCCAGCTGGACCAGGAAAACAAACAGCAGGGGACCCAGAAAGTTGACCAGGGCAATGACCCCAGGGGGCAGGTACTGGAGTAGCACAAACAGGGACTCCTGTGGGGAAAAGCAAGGAAGGAGGTGCCGATGCTGGAGGGGCCCCACCAGCTCCCCCATCCCCTACGAGCCCCTCAAGTGTAACTCTGGGACAGGCCCAGCATCCAGAAGCCCACGGGCTATTCCCAGTGGCAGCATGGCTGTCAGGGGCATGTCCACAGGGAGAGCCGGTCTGATCTGGCCGTGACAAATTGCTTTAACCTCTCTGAGCCTCAGTTTCCTCATCTCCAAGGTGGGACCACCCCATCTCCTCCTACAGTTCTGGCCAGGATTAAGTGAATGTATGTCAGTCGCCTGGTACCTCCTTGTTGTCCTGCGAATACTTGGTGGCCCAGAAGATGGCACTGATGGCCCCGACCACCAGGAGCCCAATGAGGATGTTGACCCGCAGGTAGGTGAGCAGGTGGCAGACCCTCTGGGCCCGGGTCTGTTGCTGCTTCAGCAGGAAGCGATGCCCCTCCTCCAGCTCCACCTGTCACGGGGCGGCCAGAGGCAGTTTAGGGCTGGCCCCCATGGGTCAGGGGGGCCGCCAGACAGACCCAGGCCCAGGTCAGGGGTGGGGGGAGACAGGCTGCCAGGATCTAGGCAAAGTTGTGGTGACACTGGGGCGGGCAGGGACAAGCTGAAGGTGGCAGTAGGTTTTATCTAGATTCCCCCTCGCTCCCTTGCACTGTGCAGGTGAGCGCTCACAATCAAACACCAGCACAGCCCCTGCCTCCAGCTATAACACCCTGTGCACATGTGACATATACGTGGTCACAAATGCTCTCACACTCATTCACACTCACACACACCTCACACTCACACATGCCCTCGCACGCACCTTGAACTCATTGCTGATCTCGTGCTTCTTGATGGTGGACGCTTGCTCTCCCTGGATGCAGAAGTCCCAGGAGGAGAAGACCTTGGCACTGAGAGGTGACTTGTACTCCTGGCCCAGGAACAGCTTCTGTGGCAGCCCTTTCACCATCCTGGAGGGGCGGGAGGCCAGGGCCCGTGAGGGAGGTGCATCTCCCGTCCTGGCTGGGCTCCGGGTCTGGGTGGGAAGCCCCTGGCAGCCCCAGGAGCAGGCTTTGGCCTCGGCCTGGGTGGGGGGTGGGCATCCAGGGGCGGTGGTGCCTGACCCTGAAGTCTGCAGCTGGGGACACAGAGTTTGGTCCCTGGAACCACTGATGAGTCTTACTGAACAGGGGCCAGGGCCTTCCTGATGACCTGGGAGTGCCATGCCAAGGGAGGGTGATCAGGGAAGACCCCCTGGGAGGAGGCAGAGGCGTGGGGCACCCCCTCTCACCGCCGGAGAGTCCCACAGAAGCAGAGGAGTAGGGAGGCCAGCGGGCTCAGGAGGTAGGCCAGGCGGATGCTGTATGCTGAGCTGCTCTCAGGCCCCGCCCGGTACGCGCCATAAAAGAGATAGGTGTTGTTGAAGGCCTGGGGATGTGGATGATGACACCTGAGCGAGAGGCTGTGCCAGGCTGTGTGCTAAATGCTTTCCCTGTATTAATTCATTAACTCTTACAATGACCCCATCAGGTAGGGAGTAAGAGTATCCCCATTTCACAGAGGTTCAGAGGGGTTAGGCAACTTGCCCAAGGCCACACAGCTTTGAGGAAGAGCCAGGACTGGAATACTGGAGCCTGCAGGGTAACTACTCATGGCTTCCAGGGATGAAGGTGGGGTGGTGCGTGTCCCAGAGGCCTGGACACTTCTCTCCTCTCATCCCCTGCACCCCCACCCCAGCTGGGCTCTGAGGGCAGTGGGCCTGGGCTGTGCACAGTGGCCTCAGCCTCTCTCTGACCCCATCACTGGCATGGCCAGTGTAAGACCGTCCACCTGGACGCCAAAATGTCTTTGGAGGCGTAGGGATCCTCTTGGACTAGGGTCCCCTGAGACCAGTTCTCTGGGTTCCCCAGCCCCCTGGTCCTTAGGAGACCCACTCACCCTGCCAGTTAAAACATTCCAAAGTTGATTGTGAAACCTGGGAACACCAGTCTGGGACTGGTGGCCACTGGAGCACTGGAGGGCTATCGAGGAGAGAGAGGGGGCCAATACAGAAGGGTCCCCAAGGCATAGGCGAGGCTCTGCCCCTACCCGCTCCAGAGTCCCCTGCCGCCGGGAGGCCTGAGCAGAGCCCTGGGGATGTCAGGAGGTGTGCCATGCAAAAGGCGCAGGCAGGGAGAGTCCCAGGGCGGGACCCAAGCAGGAGGATGCCCAGGGTCAGGACACAGAGGGTCAGGCAACACTCGGAGCCCTGGACCCGCCCCCAGGGTGCAGGTGAGCTCCCGGGCACTACTCCCTCCGTGGGCCAAGCACTCACTGAAGTTAAGGGGGGGGGCCTGGGTCAGGGGGGCGCAGCCAGACCAGGGGCAGCAGGACGAAGCCACCGGTCAGAAGCAGAGTCAGCAGGTTGAGCAGCAGCAGGAAGCGAAGGAAGGTGAAGTAGGACTGGATTCCGGTGCCAAAGAGGCCTATTGGGAGAACAGCAGGTGGGTCAGGGAGGCACCGAGCCAGGGACCCCGCTAGGAATCCGAGGGCTGTGGGATGTGAAGGCTACGGGCTGTGGGTGACCAGTCTCACGGGGACCTCGGTTTAGTTGCCGCGGTGGGAGGCCTCAGCAGCAGTACCTCTGACGGCCACCAGGGGGTGCTGCCACCCGCCAAGATTGGGCCGTGGGTCCAGGGGCAGAGGCGGATGTGTGAGGATGGGGGGTTGGGTGGTGCGGACCGAGACCGACAATGGCAAGCGGGATGATGCCCTCCTCCCGTTTCTTAACTGGACACTGAGACTGCAGCGAGGGGAGGTGGGGGTTGGGGTGCAGGTCCTACCCCCGATCTCGTAGAGAGCCCCCTCCCAGAGCCCAAAGCCCCGGGCCAGCCTCTGCGCCGCCTCCCTCAGGCGTCCTCCCGCCATCCGCCGCCGGCGCCGCCACCGCTGCCAGCACGAGGTCTTCACCCCCTCGGGCTCCCGCAGCTGCCTGGGGTGGGGTGGGGATGGAGGCGCCCCTGTGTCACCCACCGTGCCCCCTCGGCCAGGCCGAGCTGCGCCATGGGCCGAGGGAGTCTTGCCACTGCTGGTGATTTCCACGCCCCCACCCAACAGGTGCATCTTCGCGGTGCCTCCCCCACCCCCACCGCTCGGCCTCGGCCGTGTCCTGGGCCCCGGGCACCCACCGGATGAAGCGCTTGTCCACCATGGCGTAGGGCAGCGCCCGCACGGGCTCCCGCGAGGAGCAGAGCCGCTCCATCTCCTGCTCCCACAGCTCCTCGCCCACCGGCTCGGGTTCTGGCTCCCCGGAGACCCGCTCCGAACATACCGACAGCTGGGGCAGCATCTCTGGAGGCGGGCAGGGGGTGGTGTTGCAGGCGCCGGGCTGGGACCCCCGCTTCCCAGGAGAGATGTGGGGCGCCTGTTGGGCGAGCCTCAAGTTCTTGGCTCTGGCAAGCCCAGACTTGAAGGCAAAGAATCCTGTTGGAGGAGATTTGGGCTCAGTCCCCATCCACCTCTAAAGCAACACAGGGCCAGGGGCCTCAGTTTCCCCATCTGTCAAATGGAGAGAAAGGTCCAAAGGGCACGGAAGGATGGGACTGTCACAGACAAAGCCAAGGCCAGGGGTGGCCCCAGATAAGCGCGGGGGTTTTGGGGGGAGGTCCGGGGCAAGGCCTGCTTCAGGACACCCTCACCTGCTACCTGTGGCCGCAGGCCTTTCCCGTCACCCTTTGGCCGGAGACAATTCCGGCTCTCTCCACGTGCTGATCTCCCCTTGGGGAGACGTCCCTGCACCAAAACTGGGCATCCTGCAGCACCCCGGATCCGGACGTACTGGGACCTCCTTCTGTCTTCTGTCTTGTGGTCCAGCCCCCAGGACTGGGTCTGCCTCGGTCCCCCATGGACCCCAGGTGAGGAGGCGTGGCCACAGCCCCAGCCGTGGGAAAGGGACGAAAGGACCCCTCTGCAGCGGCTCTCCCTCCCTCCCACCACGGCCCCCAGCAGTCCCTCGGCCGCAATTCTCTCTCCCACCTCCTCACGATCCGCCTCCTCCCCCTACCCTGCACCCATCTCACCTGGGGACAAGAGATCAAGGCCCCTTAGAAGCCCCCTCCTCGGACCGGCTCCCGCGCCGCCAGGCGGGGCAGTGAGGGAGCCGAGGGGAGGGGTCACATGACAGGAACCCCAGCTCCCCCCGCCGTCTCCTCCCCGCCACCCCTCTGCCCCCCTCCGGCAGTTTCCTCATCGCTCCACTGAGGCCGGCACTTCCTGGGCGCGCGGGGCGCAGGCGGGCAGGTGAGAGGCGCGCTCGGACTCCCGGCGGCGGAGCCTGGGACGCGCTGCGCGGGGGTCGCGCGCTGCCTCCTCGCGTGGGGCGGGGGCGACCGCGCCGGCGTCGGGCCGGCTCCTTCGGCTGCCGCCTTCCCGGCCCCCGGGGCCGTGCTGTGGCCGTTCCGACCGAGCCGGCGCTGCTCCTGCGCGCTCGCCCTGGCCCGCTCCCCTCCCCTCCGGCCTGGGGGGCGGCAGCCTGACGCGGGCAGGGCTGGGGGCGCAGGGGTCCGGCTCCTAATCGGCCAGTCGCCCCAGCTTGGCTGGGCGGGCGCGATAGTGGTTGGCTCCATCACATCGGGCTGAGTTATTTCTCAACTTCCCGCCTCTGCCGTTGGCGCCGAGGCCAAGGCGCCGGGCTAGCACCCGGCCTTTAGTGCTCACTCAGAAATCCACTCCACTCATGACTTGCTCAGGCCAAGGTCATCTTGGCCATTTTTCTCTCCTGGGATCCCCTGGGCACCCCGCGCTCCTGCCCTTCCTCCTTGCTCCCTCTCCACCAACTTTAGGGCCGGCTCATTTCATAGCTGAGCTCCGATGGCTTGTCTGCTTCCCCGCCTGGCTCCCCAGTTGGTTTCCAAGCCTCTCCTCTATGCCAGGCCCCTAGCTTGGCGCGGGTGCTGGGGACACAGTGGGCTCAGAGAGTGGGAAGGCAGAGAGCAGTCAGTAGGAAGTGGCAAGTGCTCCAAAAGGATTCAAGCCAGGAGGGCTCCCCAGAGGAGGAGACCTTCCAGTTGGGCCTGGGGTCATGTGAGTGCAACTCAGCTGGGGCATGGGTGTGTGTGGGGGGCAGTGGGAGGAGGGGCCTGGGCTGAGCAGGCCTGGGTCTCCACCCCCAGGTGCCCGTGCCAGGATCCAGCCTGAGCTAACCCCCTCGGGAAGCACGCTGGCAGCCGCACAGGCCCCACCCTGGCCCACCTCTGGCCAGCCCAGGCCCTGGACCTCTTCTCTGGAGCTGCATTAGGTCTCTTCATTCGGGCATCCTGGCTTTGCCCACCCGTTCTGCCCTCTAGGGGCCCTCTCCTTCCTTTCCCCCTGCCTGCCTCTCCAGGCCTCTCCCGCCCAGGAGTGTCCCCCACCGGCCGTCCACATCCCAGCCCTTTTCTCAAATCCGCGCAGCCTCTCCTGTAGCCTCTTGGTCGGAGTTCTCGGTGGAGCTCCCAGGTGGGCAAGACTCAGGCCCTGGCGGGTGACACGAGGCTGATGAACCCCTCAGCCCCCATGTCCTCAGCTGTGAACTAGGACACAGCGCCTGACTCCCTGGCTTGTGGGGAATACCAGAGAAAACAGCACTGGGGACGGTCACAAAGTGTCAGTCCTCCCGGAGCCTGCCCCCTCCTCCCCACCCAGCACACAGGAAGCGCCCTGCACTCTGGTCAGGAACAGCAGAAGCCACGCCCACGTCGGAGGGGGAGACAACCCCGGCCTGCAGCCGGCTCGGGAGTTTGTCGCAGGAGGCTGTGCGGGAGGAAGGGGTTACCCAATGGGCCTCACAAGGCGCCTATCAGTGGGGCTTTGCAGCATTGTGTTATTTGGATAATTGCCCTGGGAAGAGGGCGAGTCTGGAATTACTATCCCCATTTGAAACCTGGGGAAACTAAGTCCTACAGGAATTGGGGACTTCAAGCAGAGGTTGGGATCCACCCAGACGCTTGGCTGCCTGTACCCTGCCCCAGCCTCAGGGTGGGGTGCGAGGAGGGGTCGGAAGTTGGTTGGGACAGGGCGCAGCCGCCCGGGCCGAGCCGGGTCACGTGACTCCGGAGGCCCGCCGCCACGTGGGCCGGGCCGGGCGGTGCAGCTCCCTCTGGCCCCGCCAGGCCTGTGACGGTCAGAGGTCGCCCCCTGGGCCCTCGATCACTCCGTCCCCCTCACCCCGCCGTCCCTCCCCCAGGTGGTGGAGCCCAGACCGTGTTTGCTGGCGGACAGGTGAGCCGCTCGTGGGCGCGCAGGGCCGCTCCTCTCCGGCACCTTCCAGGTACGCGGCCTGGATCGGTGCTGCGTCCGGGCGGAGGCAGACCCCGGGCTTGGGGGCGGCGCCCTCGTCCTCCCAACCCCAGCTCTTCCCCAGCGGCCGGGCGGCTCCACCCCCTCCGAATTCCTTGGGGTCTGGGGCCACTGGGCAGTGAGTTCCCTCCCAGGTCCTCCCGGATCTCCCGGGGTTTGACTCTCCCCAGAGGGGCGGGGGCGGGGTAACGCAGCCTCCAGGCCACACCATCCGCTGGGGGCACCAGGGAGAGGCCGGTGGTGTGTGCCCGGAACCGGGATGGGGAAAGGTAGGGGGTGGGGGAGGCAGGTCGCCCAGGCCGGTACAACTGGCTGGAAGTGGGGGAGTGGGAGCCTGACGGGGCAGGGGTCAGGGGCTCCTGGAGTTGCGGCTGCCCCTGGGCTGCAGGTCGTCCTGGGCAGCAGCGGCTCCTGGAGGCATCGCTGCCGGCTGGAGTGGGGTTCCTGGAAATGGGCCCCACCCTGTCCCTCCCCACCTGGCTCAGGGCTCAGGAATGGTGCTCCCCGGAAACTCCTACGGACCTGCCCGAACCTGGTAGGGGTAGGGTGCCTGGGCGCTTGGTACCAGCCGGGCGGAAGTCCTTGGTGCCAGTGCCCAGGTGAACTCCCATCCCCGGGGAAGGCAGCCTGGGCCCCAGGCCAAAGCCTCTGAGCCCGGCTCACCTCGTCCTGCTCCCATCCCCACGCCCACTCCCTGCCTGGTGGAGAAGGGGTGGGTGGGGAGGCCTGTGGGTCCCAGCATGGGAGGGTGTGTCTGTGCAGGAAGGGGTTCCTGCTCCAGCGACTGGATTAGGGGGCACGCTGTCAGCCCCACCTCCAGCTGCTTTCCCATTGCAGGCCAAGTGGGGGCCCTCTGACCCATCTCTCCCCACGCTGTGCTCCGGCTGGAGGGAGGGGGAAGGGGCTGGGATTGTATGGGGCCTGGACTCAGGGGCTGGACCTCCTGCACGCGCCTAAGTGAGGGGTCCGTCTGGGCGCAGCCCTAGTGGCACCTGCTCTGTGTGCACACCTGAGCCTTGCTGGAGGAAGCCCCCTTGGGCTGAGCCAGTGGCTGAGTTCCTGGGAGTGAGGGTGGGGAGGAGGGCACAGGGCAGGGGAGAGCTGGGCCGCAGCCTGCGGGACTCCGCTGCTGGTTGGCACTTGTTACCTCCGCCCCACTCCCACGGGGTGAAGAGCCCAGACAAGGCCGCCCTGGTTCCAGTTGTCCCGGGTGACGGCAGAGCCTTCTGCCTGGACAAAGGCAGCTTGTTTAATGCCCGGCCCCCTCCCCCCAGCCAGCTGGCCTGGCCCGCCCTTGGGGTGATGGAATGGAGGGGAGCTGTTCTCCTGAGAACCGTCGCCCTTGCAGCCCCCCGCATGACCTGGAGTGATCGCTGTGTGTGTGTGTGTGAGGGGGGATGCTGAGGGGGGACACAGTGGCCTGGGGCTGGGGGCGGGTGAGGGCTAGCTGTCTGCAGGGCAGGATTTCCTGTGAGAGGAAGTGCTGTGGGTTTCGGGGCGGGCAGGGAAGATGTCAGAGCTGCCCTGACCATTCTCACCCGGAGGGTGGCGGCCCTGGGGGACACACCCCCTTCCCATTTCCCAGGGACTGGTGCCATTGAGGAAACCAATGGGGAACTGCCCAGACGCCACTCCCTTCCTTCCTCTCTCCCTCCGCCCATTCTAGCATGAGGTTTATTTGAGGCCACCCATGTGACCATGTGTTGGCGATGGATGGGGGCAGGGTGGGGGCTCAGCTAGCTTCCCACGGCCCCCAGGGAGCAGGCAGTTGGTGGGGTGGGCAGGCGCTGGAGGCCAGCCTGAGTGCCACGCTCCATCTCTCCTCAGATGGGCTTCGGGAGGCTTCGGAGGCTGTGCCCGGGCTCTGAGCGGCCCTAGGTCTGCAGGCTGGCTGGGCGTGGGCCGCAGACATGGCCCAGCCGCCAGCCTTTGTCTTCAACATCCTGGAGACCCCAGAGGACCAGGGGTAAGTGCTGGGGGGCTGGGGGGCTGCGGGGCTGGGATGTGTCACCTGCAGGCAGAGGCCGTTTGGACCACTGCCGGATAGAAGGGGCAGGCTACTGGGGAGAGGGCTGGGTCAGCCCCAGCCTGAATTCCCACCCCCCGTTCTCACCCCGGCAGCCAGGACCCCAGCCCCTATGATGAGAGCGAAGTGCACGACTCCTTCCACCAGCTCATTCAGGAGCAGAGCCAGCGGGCGGCTGAGGAGGGTCTGGAATTACGGGTCCTCCCCCAGAGGGAGCCGGGGCCCGAAACCCTGGGGGCCTCAGGTGAGCCTGCCTGGCCGCCCTGTGTGGTGCCGAGGGGTGCGGGCCTCCCCCACCTCTTGGGATGGCCGTCCCAGCAGTCTGTAGGCCGGGGTGGGGGGTGGGGAGGTGGGGAAGATTGCTGACCAGCAGGCTCTCCAGAACTTCTAGACATGTCTTTCTGCTTTGTAGGCAGTGGCCACCAGGCCCTCCTGGGGCCCGAGGGTGTCCCTGATTACAGCACGGCCACGCTCCGCATCTTGGCCAGCATGCCCAGTCGCACCATTGGTGAGTGAAACCCCAGCCCCTGGGCTGGGCCGGGGTTCCAGGCAGGGGTCTGTGTGCCTCAGAGCCAGGCCCTTTCGCCCGGCGCAGCCCCCTGCAGCCTCGCTGGGTTCTAAAAATGACTCCAGAGTCGTCACAGGGATAAAAATAGGCTCTTGGGAACCCAGTGGCATCTGAGGTCCCTTATAAAGAGACTTTACGGGCTCCTGGGGAGGGGGCTGCCTCTGCATCCACATGAGGGATGGGGAGGGGAGGCCCGGCCCTGCCTACCCTTACCGCCACGTCCACAGGCCGCAGCCGAGGCGCCATCCTCTCCCAGTACTACAACCGCACGGTGAGGCTGCGGCGCAGGGGCAGCCGGCCCCCTCTGGGGGGTGTGGGGCGCTCCGCCCGGCCCAGCCTCCGCCTCTATGACCTGGAGCTGGACCCCACGGCCTTCCAGGAGGAGGGTGAGTGAGTGAGGGGGGTCAGAGCCTCGGTGGGGAGGGGGTCAGGCTGGTTGGGGTGGGGGACCAGGAACACCGACCCAGGCTCCCCTCGCCCAGCAGGCTGCCTGAAGGCCCCCAACTGTGAGGTCCCTTTGCAGGGGTGGGGTCCCTGCCACTGGGGCAGAGAAGTGGGGCCTTTCAGACTGCGCAGGGTCTGGCCCACGACAGCAGGCCCACACGCTCCACAGCCTCTGTCGAGCGCTTGCAGTGTTGCAGATGCTTGTCTCGTCTTTGGGATGTGATGGTGGTAAGCAGGCCCCATCCAGCTCTCATGCAGCTTATGGTCTGCCCAGTGAAACAGATGGGAACCAAATAAACGGATAAGCGAGTGATTAAAGCTCAGATGCAGGCAATTGAGGAAAGGCACACAGCAGGAGAGCATCGTGGAACCGTCTAGACTAGAAGGATTCAGGGAGGCTTCCTGGAGGATGTGACACTAGGGCAGAGAGGGCATGTGCAAAGGCACTGAGGTCAGAGGCCCTGGCCTGTCTGAGCCACGTGGAGGCCAGTGCACCAGGGCTGGGGAACGAGGGAGACTGGTCATCTCGGGGCTCGGTCTCACAGCTAGTCTTCCCCCAGGTGATCTCTGGTGTTCAGGTTCCCAGAAGCTCCGGCACTTTCTTGGGGCCCCACCTGTTTCCTCCCTCAGTTTACCTCAGGCCCCCAAATAGGGGGTGATGGAGCAGTGTGGGTGGCACAAGCTCTGGGGTCAGAATGAATACCGGTTGCACTGTGCAAACAGGGCCAGGTGTCGGCATTCTGAGTGTCATCTCCTTTTTTTCCCAAAGATTGGCCTGGAGCTAACATGTGTTGCCAATCTTCTCTCTTTTTTTTCTTCTCCCCAAAGCCCCCCCAGTACACAGTTGTGTATTCTAGCTGTGGGTTCTTCTAGTTCTGTTATGTGGGATGCCGCCTCAGCGTGGCTTGGTGAGCGGTGCCAGGTCTGTGCCCAGGATCTGAACCAGCAAACCCTGGGCCACGGAAGCAGAGTGTACGACCGTAACCACTCGGCCACGGGGCTGGCCCCTGAGTGTCATTTCTTATCTGTAAAGTTGGGGTTGGAAAATGTAGAAGCCCCTCTCAGGGCAGTTGTGAAGATGAGAGGAGGTGGGGAGGGGGCGTCCCCGGGCCCCAGGGGAGGTGGAGCGGGACGGCGGTGGGGTTGGGACTCTCCTGCTGCTGAGCGGGGCTGGGGAGGCTCAGGTGCCCTGGGGGTCAGGACGATGCCAGTGCGGACCAGGAGGAGAGTCCGGGTCGAGGGAGGGGGCTTTGGGCTGGGCCTTGGAGGACACTGGGAGCTCGACAGAGGGGAGAGGGCACTCCGGGCTCTGGGGCAGACGTGGCAGAGCGAGGACGTCCAGTGCTGGTGTGAGACAGGCGGGCAGGGTGGCGTCTGGCATCTATGGTCCAGGCAGAGCGGAGCCATCGGGCCGGCAGGGCGGGCAGAGGCCTGTGTGGGGTGGGCAGCAGGGGCAGAGGCCCATCCAGGGTCATGGCCACAGGGGCGGGAGCGGGGAGGGACGCTTTGGGGAACTGACAGGACTCCCTCGTTCTTCTCCTGCAGAGAAGCGGACCCTCCTGGTGAAGGAGCTTCAAGGCCTGACAGTGGCCCAGCGGGACCACATGCTTCGCGGGATGCCCTTGAGTCTGGCTGAGAAACGCTCCCTGCGGTCAGTGCCCGTGGCCTTGGGCGGCCCCCAGGCCCACTTCCTTGGCTGGGCTGGGTGGTGGGCGAGAAGGGCCCGAGCCTGTGGCAGGTATTCCCCGGGGCGGGGTGCTGGGCCATCCCCAGACCAGGCCCTGATGCCGCCTCTGCCCCCAGGGAGGAGAGCTGGACCCAGAGCGGGAAGCAGAGGGGCCCGCAGGGCCGTCGAGGGCTCCTGCCCTGCTGTAGCCGGCTCCGATATGCCTGTGGCCTGGTAGGAGCCCCCTGGGCCGGCTTCCAGGCCTCCGTCCGGGGTGGGCTGGGGCAGCGGGCGGGCAGGGGCAGCCACTCTCCCTTCTTCCACTGTCCCGCTGTGGGGTCTCCCAGCCGTCAGCCTAGCTCCAGTGGTGTGGATGACCCCTGCCCTCCGCTGCCCCCTGCACCTCCAAGCTGGGCGCCCGGGCTCTTTGCGCAGAGCTGGCCGGCTCCCCTTGGGGCCTCGCCTGCAGGACCTTTTGCCCTGTCCCCACAGGCCTTGCACAGCCTGGGGCTGGCGCTGCTCTCAGCACTGCAGGCCCTGACGCCGTGGCGCTACGCCCTGAAGCAGATCGGGGGCCAGTTCGGCTCTAGCGTGCTGTCCTACTTCCTCTTCCTCAAGACCCTGCTGGCCTTCAACGCCCTCCTGCTGCTGCCGCTGCTGGCCTTCATCGTGGGCGTGCAGGCCGCCTTCCCGCCAGCCCCCGCGGACTCTGTCCCCACCTTCACGGGCCTGGAGCTCCTCACTGGTGGGGTGAGGGCTGGCAGGGGCAGGGGCAGGGGCTTTGGGCTGGTGGGTACACGCCCTGGTCACAGCTTCCCCCAGGGACCCCCCGCCTCCCCGAGTGCTGTGACTCCAGGTGTCCAGCCAGTTCTCCTCAGTCCTCTTGTCCTGATTTCGGTGGGGTCTGGGAAGCCCCAGGATGGCCTTGGTCCTTTGTCCACTTCTGCATTCTCGCTGCCCCTGCCCTCGCCCTTCTCCTGCTCTGCCTTTCTCCTTGCCCTGCCCTCGTGGGTGTGCTGCCTCTGCCTCGTGAAGCCTGAGGGTGGTCAGGTGTGGGGAGCGGGGAGAGTCCCTGCCTCAGCCGGGCCTCCTCCCTGCAGGGCCGCTTCTCCCACTCCGTCATGTACTACGGCTACTACAGTAATACCACGCTGAACCAGCTGTGTGGCCCCCCACTGGATGGCAGCCAGTGCACCCCTGAGGCGGGGGGCCTGCCCTACAACATGCCCCTGGCTTACCTCTTCACCATGGGCATGTCCTTCTTTATCACCTGCATCACCCTGGTGTACAGGTAAAGGCCCTTTACCATATGCCCCTGGCTCTGAGCACCACTGATCCATCCATCCATCCTTTCATCTGGCTACCCATTCATCTATCAGTCCCTCCATCCATCCATCCATCCATCCATCCATCCATATCCAACCATCCATCCATTAACCCACTTATCCAGCTGTCCATTCATCCATCAGTTCATCTTTCCATCCATCACTCTATCCGTCCATTCATGCATCCATCCATCCATTCATCCATCCATATTCATCCATCCATCCATTAATCCTTTCATCCAACTACCCATTCATCCATCAGTCCATCCATTCTTCCATCCATCCATCCTTCCATCCATTCACCCAGCTACCCATTCATCCATCACTCCATCCATCCATCCCTCCCTCCATCCATTCATCCAGCTGCCCATTCATCCATCAGTCTATCC
>NC_060277.1:111992949-112125349 GCF_021613505.1 Equus quagga | reverse complement strand
CTCCATCCATTCATCCAGCTACCCATTTATCCATCACCCATCCATCCATCCATCCATCCATCCTTCCATTCACCCATCCACCCAAGGATATTTCCTCCCTTCCTTCCATCTACCTACACGTTAATCTATCCACCCATCCACCCCACAAACATTTGCTGTGCTTGGCTCAGAGCAGGAAGGTAAATGAGCATATTCCCTGTCCTTGAGGAGCTTGCTATCTAGGGGAGAAGAGAGACCAATGAGGAGGCCAGGAAGATCCAGGAGTTATGGAGCATTGCAGGAGTCAGGCTGGCTTCTCAG
The DNA here is from genome assembly GCF_021613505.1 of Equus quagga. NCBI lineage: Eukaryota > Metazoa > Chordata > Mammalia > Perissodactyla > Equidae > Equus > Equus quagga. The sequence goes on along the minus strand of NC_060277.1, from coordinate 112,125,049 downwards.
GGGAAGTGGCACTTGCCCCAGAGGGGGAGATTAAATAAAAGTGGGCAGGGAAGGAACAGAGGAAGGTGTTTTGGTTATCAGAAGAGGCAGTGCAAAGGCCCTGAGGTGAGCCAGTATCTTCTCCACCCAAGTCTGGGTAGGAGGCAGCCAGCTATGTCAGTGGGGCGTGGAGCCTGACCCCTCTTCCAGCCACTCATAGCTGGTGGGCACTGTATTGGACAGGGCTGATCAGGAGTGGCCGGCGGTCCACACCAGGAGGCGGGCAGGGGCCGTGGTGGGAGGCCCATCTAGTGCTGGGAGGGCTCCTCCGTGTGGGTGGTGGGCTTTGGCTGCAGGGAGTGTCCCGTCTGTCTTCTCCCCGGCCTCTGCGCCCCTCGTCACCCGCTGCCTGGCTCTGCTCCTCCCAGCATGTCCCGCTCTTTTGGGGAGAGCTACCGGGTGGGCAGCACCTCGGGGGTCCACGCCATCACCGTTTTCTGCTCCTGGGACTACAAGGTGACTCAGAAATGGCCCTCGCGTCTGCAGCAGGACAACATCCGAACCCAGCTGAAGGTGAGCTGCGTGGGGACCTGTGGCCCTGCCACCCGCCCCGTGTCCCTGGGACACCAGCCCCAGGCTGCACACTTCCCGCAGGTGGGGCCGCCTCTCGCCTGCAAGCAAGTGTAAGCGCCCACGGCCCTGGACCCCGTGGGAGCCCACGGGAACGGAAGCCTCCGCTCACAGCGGGTTTGGGTGGGTGTGCGTGCTCTGGGCGGGCTTTGATGTCGGCCTGTCCTCCATCCTGAGGGGACTCTGGTGTCTGTCCACCCTTACCCCAGGCTGGAGGACCGGGGGCTGACGCTGTGGTGGGAGAGGGTTAGCTTTGCTCTCAGGGCCTCTCCGGGAGTCCCTGTGTCCTCTGGTCCCCAGCAGGCAGAGGGCGGTGGGGCTGTAGCTGGCACACGCTCCCGGCTCCCCACAGTAGCTACAAGTGAGGAGACTGAGGCACAGCAGTTCAGTCTTTTGCCCAAGGCCACAGGGCTCGAGGGTTGCTGACCTGGGCCATTTGGAAAGTTCTCTGCGTTTCTGGGGTTTCATGCTGCAGGATTTGCGTTGGGGAGCTCATGGCTTTGACCTGGCTAATGGGCCTTCATTGCCCTCAGGAAGCTCCCTGGGTTGACGGGGAGGCGAGGTGCTCTTTGCACCTTGAGGCTCCTGGTCAGTTGGGGGGTACCCACCTGCACTGCAGGCAGGATGGCTCAGGAGGCAGGGCTGGTGGGGGAGGGAGGAGGGGGCGGGTGGGAGAGGTGGGGGCTGGCCTTGGGAGGCAACAGGAGCCCGGGTGGGAGCGGGTGGACACAGCAGGGGGCCGGTGGGCATCAGGGGCGGGGCACAGCCTTGACGCCACGTTTTGTGTTCTCTCTGTGCTTGGAGACAGGGCCTTAGTGGAGGGAGGGACGGGTGGGGGAGTTGGGGGTGAGCAAGTGGTGACCTCTCGGTCCCTCCAAGCCTGCCTGGGTGTGCACTCCGTGTCCCTGTGTGCGTCGTGCGTGTGTCTGCACTTCTCTCTATGTGTGTCTACGCCGTGGACTGAGTGATGGGCTCGCTGTCGCCGCAGGAGCTGCTGGCTGAGTGGCAGCTGCAGCAGGGCCCACGGAGCGTGTGGGGGCGGCTGCGGCAGGTGGCTATCCTGGGGTTCGTGTGGCTGCTGTGCCTGGGGACCACGCTGGGCTGCACTTTGGCCGTCTACGCCTTCTCTGAGCTCATGATCAAGGTGCGGGGAGGGAGTGGGCAGCCCCTGGGGGCTCTGGCTGGGACTGGGAGCCCGCCCAGGGCCCTGTGTGACCTGTGGGATGTCCTGCCTGTCCCCCCATCTGTCTCGCGCTCTCCCCTCCTCGCCTTTTATTTTCTCGTTTTCTTTGGGTTTCTCTTTTCTTTTTCCGACCTGTGCCCCCTCTTCCTGTGTGGTTTGAACATGAGGCCCGGGGTGGAGGGTATCTTGGGGGAGGGAGGTGCTGCCCGCCAGTTCCCACCCCCTCCTTCCGCCCTGTGCACCCCGCCCCGGGGGGAGCCCATCAGTGGACCTGGCCCCATTGATGGGGCGTCTGTGGTGACCACTGCCCCTCCCCCTGCCCTCGCAGAACCCAGTGTCTGCTGAGCGGGAGTGGGAGCTGCTGGCCCTGCCCCTGGTGGTCTGCCTCCTCAACCTGGGGGCCCCCTACCTGTACCGTGGCCTGGCCGCCCTGGAGCGGCACGACTCCCCCATACTGGAGGTATACGTGGCCATCTGCAGGTGTGTGACCCGGTGGGGCAGGTGGGCCTTCCTGGGCCAAGGCCTCTGTCTCCCAGGTACCCCTCCCTCAACCTTCATACCTCTCGTCCTCCGCAGGAACCTCATCCTAAAGATGGTCATCCTAGGGATTCTTTGCTACCATTGGCTGGGCCGCAGGGTGGGCGCCCTGAAGGGCCAGGTGAGGGTGGGCCCGGGCGGTGCGGGGGGAGGCGTCTGGGCCCCTCAGGAGGGGCTGCCCTGGTCCCAGGGGCAGGGGTGGAGGAAGCAGCCCCTCACAGCAGCCCTGCACGCCAGCCCTCACCTGGCTTTATCTGGGCTGGTGGAGAAGCAGATTGGAGGCTCCCAGGTGGGCTGGGGGGAGCAGGGGGGTGGGGGCAGCGGGGACTAAGGCCCCGTCTGTCTCAGTGCTGGGAGAACTTCGTCGGCCAGGAGCTGTACCGGCTCATGGTGATGGACTTCGTCTTCACGCTGCTGGACACGCTTTTCGGGGAGCTGGTGTGGAGGTGAGGCCCCCCTCCCCCCACCCCTCCGTGAGCATGGGTCCCTGCCCTCGTCACCTGGGCTCCCATCCTCGGAAGGGCTCAGAGCATCCTCACCTGCATGCTGGGAGGGGTCACCTGGGAGGTCCTCAGGCCCCTGAAGTGCAGGACCTGACCTCCCAGATGGGGGTCAGAAATCTCCACCCACAGTGGGCTGGGGCTCTTTTGCAAAAGATGGTTAAACTGAGAAAAACACCTGCGAGACAGGATGTAGCCTATTTTTAGGTCGGAAAGGAAAACAGCTTTCAAAATGATGTGTATAGCCGTAGTCTTGGTCTTGTGCAGAGAAAAGAGGGTCGGAATGGAGAGGTAGAAAGTGGGGGGACATTTTCAAAACGCCACGGCAGCCACTGTGGGGGCCAGCGCTGTGGGGGGTTTTATCTCCTTCTTTTTGTGTTTTGTTCGAGAACATACAAATTTATGATAAAAAAATAAGATTTTCAAAAAGCAGTGAAACGTTTGATGCCGACTGTGTCTACACCTGGCTGTGTCTGTAGGTGCTCAGAATAAGGACCCAGATGAAGTCTAGAACCCCCCCAGGGTGGGGACCCCGGGCTGCTGTCCCCCCAGCCTTGCTGAGGGGCGGGCAGGGACGCCAGCTCCTCGTGCCGGTGCCCCAGCTGGGTGCCTGTCTTCCGGGGGCACTGGGGTTGGTCTTGGGGGGGGCCCTCCTGTGTGACCGTCAGGGCTTCCTCTGCCCCAGGTTCATCTCTGAGAAGCAGCGTAAGAAGCGGGGGAAGCCAGAGTTCGACATTGCCCGCAATGTTCTAGAACTGATTTACGGGCAGACGCTGACCTGGTGAGCGTCTTCCACTTGCCTCACGCTTTCCCCGGCCCGGCGAGGGCTGATCCCCTTTCCCCCTCGGCCCTTGGCAAGGCCCAACCCTGCGATCCTGGAGTGGCCCGGGCCCTGAGTGCTCGCCTCCCAGGAGACTCGGTCTGCGCCCGCCACTCTGCCTGTGCCCTCCCCAGGGTCCTGAACCCAGCCTGGCCCAGAGGCCTTTTAGCCGAGGGAGCAGCCCAGGGGTCGTGACTCCACCCTCTGGACTGCAGCCCCTCCTCTCGCCCCTCCCCAGGCTGGGGGTCCTCTTCTCGCCCCTCCTCCCGGCCATGCAGATCGTCAAGCTGCTGGTCCTCTTCTATGTCAAGAAGGTAAAGGTGGCGCTGGGACCCCCGGGGGCGTCGGGGCCTTGCGAGCGAGCGCGCGCAGCCATGGGGCTGTTGGGCTGGCAGACATGAGCTGGGACTTGGGACCTCTCCCCTGACCCAAGTGGTACAGGCCTGGCAGCCCGGGGCCACCCTCTGGGGTCAGTCCCACGTCCCCAGGGGACCAGCTGACCCCCTTCCCCTGGCATCACTGTCCTTGAGGTGATGCCCGGCCTGTCTGGGGCCGTGGTTGTTAGCCGGTGCCCGTGTGTGCTGGGCTGGGGCTGAGGGCTGGGAGGCTGGGAGGCGCGCTGAGCCTCAGGTCCTCCTGGCCGTGGGAAGGACCCTGGCCCTCGGTCCTCGGGTGGGGGCGAGGGGGAGCGAGCTCCGTGGTTAAGAGTCGGGTTCCCCTCCTCGCTGGCCCTCTGTTTCCTCATCTGTGCAATGGGGACAGTGCTCCTGGGGGCAGGCTCAGACGATGTTTATAAAGCACGGGGTGTGGTGTCTGGCCCGGCAGAGACCTCAGTCACTGGAGGTGGCACTGTCAGTGCCGCCCGGCCCACAGGAGCCTGGAGGTTGGCTTTCGGGCTCTTTCCAGCCCGGTGCTCAGGGTCCCAGAGTGTCCATCTCTCTGCGGGGCTGCCGTGGCTGTGGCGGGGGTGGGAGCGAGCCTTGCTGTGTCCTGGGGTCTTGGCTTGGCCGCCTGGATGCACGGCCCCCTCCCATCCCCCCGGGAGGCCCCGAGGGCCTGGGGGGCGGCAGGGCGGTGGCAGAGCGCAGCCTTTGTCCTCAGACGAGCCTGATGGCCAACTGCCGGGCGCCCCGCAGGCCCTGGCTGGCTTCCCACATGAGCACCGTCTTCGTGTCGCTGCTCTGCTTCCCCTCCTTCCTGGGCGCCGCCATCTTCCTCTGCTACGCCATCTGGCAGTGAGTGGTGCCCGCCTTTGGGGCGCGGGGGCTGGAGTCGCCCTAGGACTTGGGGAGGTGCTGTGTGGAGGAGCCTGGGGGCTGTGGTTGGGGGCCGTGGCTCAGGGTGATGTGGAGGTCACCTTTGTCCGGGCTGAGGGTTCAAGCTGCCCTCCTCCCCCAGGGTGAGGCCCTCGAGCATCTGCGGCCCCTTCCGGACCCTGGACACCATGTATGAGGCGGGCAAGGTGTGGGTGCGCCACCTGGAGAAGGCGGGCCCCAGGGTCTCCTGGCTGCCCTGGATCCACCGGTACCTGGTGGAGAACACCTTCCCCATCTACCTGGTGTCGGCTCTGCTGCTGTGAGTGGGGGACGGGGGGCGTCAGAGGACCGGCCCGGCGCACGCCCCTCCCCGCCCCTGGCTGCCGCGGGGTCGAGCCTGACCGCCGTCTCGTCTCCGCAGGGCTGTGATCTACCTCAACATCCAGGTGGTGAAGGGCCAGCGCAAGGTCATCTGCCTCCTCAAGGAGCAGATCAGCAACGTGAGTCCCCCTCCCACCTCCACCCCTTGGGGGGCCACCCGCTAGCTCCCCCGCCGCACCCCCCATGGACCTGGGCTGTTGAAAGCGTTCGTTTGCCAAACCCGTCGTCTTGATCGCTGTGCGTAGTTTGTATTAAGCGGAGATGCAGACCCGAGGCAGCTGGGGGTCCCGTCTGCAAAGCCCCGGCGGGGACGAGGGCTCCGGCGGATCTGACTGCGGCCACAGTTGAGAACAGGCGTTTTAGGGTGTGCGGCCCTGCGTGGGCGCAGACGGTCTCTGTGGGGGTCTTTGAGAAGCTGGAAATGGCTGCTGGATGTCCTGGGGGACCCGTGTTGGTGCATGGACCCTGTTCAGTGCCCTCATTTTGCAAACAAGCGGAATCGGGTTGAAAGCGGCTGGGACTGAAGCGTGTCTGTCAAGCACGTGGCGGTCTGTGGGGACCAAGCCGGGGTGATGGGGGCCTGCAGGCCCAGGGTGCTCCTGCCACCCCGGCTGCTGAGCCCAGCCTGAGAGGAGCCCGGCCTGGCCCCAGACTGTCCCTCCTTCGGGACTCGGTTACTGGGCCTCCCATCACGTTGAAAACCAGATCCTGCTCTGTCGAGCCTGGCTCACCTGGCCTGGCGTTTTCCCCTTCACCCGGTCGCGTGCTGCCCGGGGCTGGGCTGGCTGCGCAGGGGGACCTGCCACTGCAGTGCGTGGTGGGCTCTGAGCACGCCCCTGGGGCCTGCCATCATTCTCCCACCGCCATTTTCTTCTTGTTTTTTCTGGTTTCCTTTTCCTCCTGCGTTCTTCACTTGTGCACTTAATGCTTGAGCCCACTTTGGGGCCGGTGGGTGCCTGTGTCCCCAGGCGTTCACTGCAGGGCTGGGCGGCGGCTCCTCTGCGGCACTGTGCTGATGCTGTGTTACAAAGGACTCGGGGCTCGGGCGCGGGGTGTGGGCAGGCGGGCCCTGCTGCTGGCCACCTGGGGCAGGGCCGCTCCGGCTTTTACGGGGTTATCGATAACGCGGTGCAGCTGACCCAGCTGCCCTGGCTCACACGGTGCGTCTTGCAGAGCTCACAGCGGCCGGAGCTCAGGGCCGGGCGTTCTGGCAGAGCTGGCGGCCTGGCCACAGCTGGTGGAGGCGGCTTTCTGCCAGCGGCCCTCCTGGGTGGGCTGGGGTCTGGGGCACCGGGAATGCATCCTGACGAGACTGCTCTTTTCTCTTTGCGAGGACTCCCGGGGGGGGGGCTGGGCGGGGGGGGGGGGCGGGGGGGGGGAGGGAGGGGTGCTGGTGGCTGCTGAGATCCGTGCTGCGGAGGGGCCCCAGGGCCCAGGCTCAAAGCGTGGTGTGCTTTCGCATTCAGTTGTCGAAAGAGCCCTGAGTTGGCCAGTCCTGGCTCCAGACGTCAGCGTCCTAATCTCAGAACTGAACGTGCCACGTTACGTGGCACAAGGGGATAAGGGTTGCAGATGGCATTTTTGCTCATCAGCTGACCTTGAGACCGGGTGGTGATCTTGGACTGTCCAGGTGGGCACAGTGTAATCACAAGGTCCTTAGAAGTGGAAGAGAGGGGTGGGAGAGTCAGCGTCAGAGAAAGATGTGAGAAAGCCCCAACCGGCCACTGCAGGCTTTGCAGATGGGAGATGGCCCTGAGCCAAGGGACGCGGGTGAACTCCAGAGCGCGAAAAGGCAGGAAAGATTCTCCAGAAGGAACCAGCCATGCTGACACCTTGATTTTAGCCACGAGACCCATTTTGGACTTTAGACCTCCAGAACTGAAAGGTGATGAATTTGTGTTGTTTTAAGCTGCTAAGTTTGTGGTACTTGGTTAGAGCAACAATAGAAAACCCCGTGACAGACATTCTGATCCTCCTTTTATAGGTGGTGACTCTGAGGTCAGAGAGGAGGTAATTTGCCCAAGGCAGAGTTAGTGAGTGGCAGGGCCAGTTGTAAATCGAGTCAGGCTGGCTCTGTGGTCCACGCTGTGCAGCTCATCACATTTCCCTTTTTACCTTGGCCGCTAGGATGCTTCGATCTCTCTCGTGCTCTCTCTCTCTCTATGCCCCCTCCTTGGCTCTTGGTTTTTCCTCGTCCTTATTTTGGTGCCTCTTTCCCCCTTCTTTAAACTTTTTGTGCTTGTGATGTTGAATACTCCTTGTGAGCTCCCTCAAGGGCAGTCTGGAACAGATGGACGGACAACTTCGGTTCTCTCACCTTTTGCGTTCTGGCCTTTTTAGGAAGGGGAAGACAAAATCTTCTTAATCAACAAGCTTCACTCTGTCTACGAGGGGAAGGAGAGGAGCAGGTGAGGGGCCTTGGAGGGGTCGGGGCCACTCTGCGCAGGAGTGTGGAGGGGAGAGGGACCAGGCACTGGACAGGGAGGGACATGGTGTGGAGCTGGGGGGTGGGGAGGGAAGTGGCTGCGGGCTCCCTGGGTGGCCCTCCCGGAGTCCCTGGGAGCCTCTCGTGACCCCCTGCCTGCTCGCCCCTGCCTTCCTCCTCAGGTGTGTGGGGCTTTTGGGGGAGGAGGCAACCTGTTCAGTTTGGTGAGAGGAACACGGCAATGAGAGCCTGTGGGTGGGGAGGTCGAGTGGGGTCCTCATGCCCTTCCCTCCTCTTCTCTCTGCCTCTCCCATTTCTTTACAAGTCGGGGGTGCCTGCCACAAAGGTGGGGGGAACACCCCCAAATGCTGTGTCTCGGCCTTGGGTGGCCATGGGTGGGGCCGGGGTTGCTGCTGCGGCCCCACGTCTCACCCTTCATTTGTTACCTGTGGTTCAGCCCAGGGAAAGGGAGATGAGTTCAGACAGCTTCCTGCTGCCTGGACAGACAGACACACGGGAATACACAGCCCCCCCAACACTCCCCCCGGCCAGGTGGGCAGGCTGAGGTCTGCAGAGACCCCCCGCAGGCAGGAGCCCCCTTAAACAAATGCATCAGAGGGGATCCGAGCCTTTGCCCAGCCCCTCCCACTTCTCTCTAGAGCCTTCTTTACCCTCTGAGGCCGAATGCAGCCCCTGAAGAAGGCTGCTGGGTGTCTGGCCCACCAGGTTGGAGGGACCGCAGCCACCCCTGGCTGACTTCCCTTTGTGGCAGGGTTGGGAGAGCCCAGGAGGCCGAGGTGCCCCCAACATTGCCTGCAGATGAGCGGGACGCCCGGTAGGACAGCGATGTGTCTGGCAGCCCTGTGTCTGCTCACAGCTCGGCCTGCACCCTGTGTCACCCTCCGTCCCCACGGCCCTTCAGGCAGAGATGCTGGCCCGAGACTGCACTGGTCCCTCTGGCTGACCCCGCTTGGACACAGGAGGGTGACAGGACTCTGTGGCCATCTGAGGCTGGGGCTGGAGGGTGGGTGAATGGGACCCTGCCCTGCCCAGACTCTATTTATTCTGATTAAACATGTTTTGCAAAATGGGTTTGTCTCTTGGGAGCCTGGGCCTGCCCAGGTGTGCGCAGGGCCTTGCCCCTGGGCCCACAGCCTGCCTCCCGCTGCCCCGTGGGTGACCTCCCGGCCGAGGTCGTGGGAACCTCAGCCTCCTGCACAGGCAGCTCCTTCAGTTCCTCCTTCTGGCTCTTGAAGGCACCTCCCTGGAGACCACACCAGGGCCCGCAGCCTTCCTCTCAGTAGTCACAGATGCACTTTTGGATGGACGAACGTGAACTGACCACTTCCTGCGGTCACGAGAAGCCCGGGAGACGCCTCGGTGGGGCGCCCCCAGGCCCGGGCTGTTTCAGCACAGATGAAACACGCAGTGGGGCTGCGGTGCCGAGCACAGGGCGCCCTCTGCTGGCCGAGCCCCAGGTGGCAGGGAGGGACCGCGCCGCAGCCTGAGCCCAGCAGGCCAGCGCTAGGGGCGTGTCCCCGGTGCCGGTCAGCGGCGGTGAGCCTTTAGTGGTTAGTGGGGTCGGGGGGCAGGAGGGCAAATTTAGGGAGGGACCTGGGGGGGGATGACATTTCAGTTGTGACTGAGCCAATGGGAGAGGAGCCTGCCAGGCAGAGCGGGAGGGGGTCTGGTTGCTTGTGGCTGTAGGGGTGGCCCCAGGTCCCGCCAGGCTGTTTGAGGAGCCTGTGGGGTGAGGGAGCAGGGTGCAGGGAGGAGGGGACTAGGCTGTCACAGCCCCAGTGTCTCATGTCCGCAGGAGCTGGGCACAGGGCCCTGGGTGGGGAAACGAGATCAGAGAACAACGGGCCCCAGCACTCCTCATCCCAGAGGGGAGCCCGGAAGAGCGGAGCTCTGGCCTGGCTGAGGCAGTGGGCAGAGCCAGATGAGACCCACAGTGGGGATGCCACTGCCAGTAGCGGTGCCCCCAGCTGGGCCCACGCTCACCCCAAACTGTCCCTTTCCAAGGACAGTCCCTCAGTGGTGCTCCTGTGTTTGGCAGAGGTCCAGGGGCAGGTGCCCTCTGTTGACTCAGCTGCAGAGGCTCACCTGGCGCCAGCCAGACTTCTGTGGGTGGGGTATGGCGCCCTCGATGCCCCTGACAGATCAGGGTTCCTGGGCTTGTGGTGGCCGATACCAGCCAGCTGTGCTTAGGGACCTCAGCCAGTAGCTGGCGCTGATCCTGGGTGGCAACTCTTGGCTTTTATCTCTGGGCATGAGCGCCGCTGGATGAATTTGCACGCGCAGTCCAAGAAGTGCACAACTGACCTGGGGTCTCTGGGCCAAACTCACCTAGCCACTGTAGTCTAAGTTATCACGGATGCCCTTCCTGGGGGATGAGTGTAAACGTACCTCTTCCAGTTTGACCTGGTGTTACCATCAGTTCTCATTTACTACCTCACTGCCTCGCAACAACTAAAAGTCAGGACGAGCTACTCAGGAAAACAAGTGGAAGGCTGGCCCAGGGTGCGTGCACAGCATTACCGTGTGCGATGGTCAGCTCTGTGTTATTTACTGGAGCACTAAAGGTGCTGCTGCGAAGGTACTGCGTGGATGTGTCTAACACCTGCAGTCAGTTGCCTTTAAGATTATCCCCAAGGGTGCATTTGGGCCTCATCCAATCAGTTGAAAGACCTTAAGAGCAAAACAGCTTTCCCAGAGAAGAGCTCCCGCCCCCAGGCTGCAGCAGCGGCTCCGGCTCTGGCTCCGGCTCTGGCCTGCCGCAGACTCCAGACTCGCCAGCCCTGCTTTGTGCGGGCCGTTCTCTTTCCGTCCACGTCCATCTCCTGTCGGTGCTATTTCTCATACACGTGTGGCCTCAGACCCTCCAGGGGAACGTTCTGCCACGCTCCTCCGTGACGGAGCCCTTGTAAGGGCGGACTGAGCGACAGCGGTGGAGTCAGATGGGCCTGGATCCTGACCCTTACTAGCTGGTGGCCTTGGGCATGTTCTGTACCTGTCCCAGCCCCAGCTCCTCACTTCAAGGGGCTGTGGGAGCAAAGGGCATGGCTCCTCTACAGTGCTTAGCACCATGCTCGGCACATAGGAGTTTGGCTGAAAAAGAAAAGAAACAGCAACAAGCTAGCTGGAATTGCCCAATGAGACCAACTGACAAGAGTTCAAGAGAACTTGCTATTCCAGTGGACGGGAGGCTGACGGTGCTGCTTCAGCCTGATGAGAAGGCTCCTCTTGGAGGCTGGCCCCATGGTGCAGCACTTAAGTTCGCACGTTCGCCGGTTCGGCTCCCGGGTGCGGACATGGCACTGCTTGTCAAGCCACGCTGTGGCAGGCGTCCCACGTATAAAGCAGGGGAAGATGGGCACGGATCTTAGCTCAGGGCCAGTCTTCCTCAGCAAAAAGAGGAGGATTGGCAGTAGTTAGCTCAGGGCTAATCTTCCTCTAAAACAAAAACAACAAGATTCCTCTAAGCCACTGCTGCTCCACGTTGGCTGTTCAGTGGAACCACTGGGGAACTGAGTGTCTGCGGTGCCCGGGCCACCCCAGAGACTCTGGTTGAGTTGGTTTGGGATATGCCCTGGCACTGGGAGTTCTACAAATTCCGGATAATTCCCACACGGAGCCAGGGTTGGAAACCACTGCTCTGTGCTGGATCCAGCATCTGCAATGTCACTTAAGCCTGAGGCAGTGCTGCCCACTAAGGGGGCATCGTGGAAATGTGCTTCTGATTTTCACAACCACTGGGGGGCCAGGCCTGCTACAGGTGCTGCCGTTCAGGTAGCGGTCCCACACAAGCAGAGCTCGTCAACCGCGCCGCCGCTGCGAAACCCTGTTTCCATCACGATTCCTACGTAGGTTTTTCTTGATCCATCCCAGATGTATGATTCCCACTTCTTGAGACGTCTTCCTATCTCCATGTTCCCGGTTTCCAGTGCCCGTGTGCTCAGCTCCTCAGCATCTCCGAACTCGTCTTTCCTATCTCTAGGATCAGAGCTGGCTGCGACACCTCTCTTCTCTAACAGCCCTTTCTCTGCACGTTGCGCTATCACCCGCTGAGCACCCGCCTTCTCTCTTTGCCGTTGTCCCATGGTGTGGCCAGATCAATCCAAAAAAAAGTGCAGCTCTGAACTGTTTTCAGATGCCAGACAGCGGTGGGTCACAGGACCCCCAGCCTCACTCCAGCGGTGGGAGGCCGACACTCTGCATCTCTACTTGTGCTGTGTTCCCCACCTGTCCCTCACTTTCCCCAGTCTGTCAAAATTCGATCCAGCCACCAGGCCCAGGGCCAATGCCGCCTCCTCCATGAAGCCTGCTGCATCCTTTGAACATCCGGAGGCCCTGACCTTGTTCTCCCAGGAGCCGGCGCTGCTGCTTTGCTCCCTGCAGGAACTGGACACGGCCGGCGCCAAGTGGACACTCGCTGCAGACTTGGCTCGCAGCGCTGGCGAGAGGCTGCCTCCGGGCTCGGGCTAGTTTAGAGCGTCAGCTGCGTTTGCACTGCTCACTCCCTGAGTTTCGTTCTTCATCTCGTCTTTCATTTCCTTCTCCTGATTATAACCCATTCAGTGCTTTCCTTCCCAACTTTCAGAAGAGGTCACTAAGAGCCAGGAGCTCACCGCCTTGTCCGAGGGGCCAGCTGGGTCCGATCTTCTTGATGAAATGTGGAATTGACTCACAGGAGTGGAGACAGAAAGAGACACTCATTCTGCAAGTCGCCGAGCAAAGGGTCACAGAGGACATGCTGGCTTGTCTTCTAGAGGCTATCTTTAGAATCCTGATGGAAGAGCAGCACTGACGCTGAACTCACTTAACGTCATGGTAAGGGTTCCAGGGGTTGGTTTGAGAAAACAAAGCGAAGCGTTGCGATTTCTCACTGCCTCCTGCAGCACGGCGAGTTCCGCTGCTCGCACGGAGCGCTCCGTCAGCTAGCTGAGGCTCTCCTACACACACACATGAGCAAAACGTCAGAAACTCAGAGGACCTTCCCTCCTCCCTTCTCTCCAAATATTTCTGCGGCCCAAACTGGCTCACAGGGGAGAGTGATCAGCGGTCCTCGCCAGGACTCCAAGCAGACAGACCCTGGCCAGGTCCCACTGCTGTCCGAGAGAATCCTGCTTCTCCGATGTGGCAGATGCAGGCGGGCGGCTGGTGCTGGAGAGCTCAGAAGCTCCACTGCATCTCTCGATGATCATTGGTAAGATTTCAGTGTTAACTGTCAAACCACAGAACAAGTGATAAAACTACAAGTCAAACAATCGAAATTCGAAGTTTGTCTGATTATAGACGTAAACTCTAGGATATCATAAAAAGAGACAGGGAATTTGTTACACACAGCAGGACAATTCTCTCTCCTAAAACATAAAGTGAACATTCAAGATATCTGTCTTTGGAAAATAAAAACCACATTTATTTGAACAGCCAAGAAAAAAATTGCAATTTATTAAGATTCAACAAAGCGCTGTACTTTTGAAAGCAACTTTCGGTGCATGTTCTTCAACAATCACATTCTATGAGGAAAAACATTAAAAGCCACAAACTTGTTTTTTAATCTCAGAGTTACAGACATCTTTAATTCAAAATAAAAGGTCAAAAAAAACCCTCAACAAAACCCAAAAACAAACAGATTCTTGACTTCCATCCCCAATTTTAAAATATCAGGAGTTTTTCTACAACTCGATGCTAAATGGCAGCACGGGAAGCTGTATGTCTGGACGCACACACACACGCACGCACGCACGCACATATATTTGATATACATATGCAGGTATACATACATCAAATATATAGACTGCATGTAATGGCAATGAGATGCAATTACTCTGAGGAGGGTTTCTTTAGCTAAATACACTACTGAACTTGAGGAGAAAGGTCTTGAACCCAGTTTGTGCATAGTTCATGATCCTCTATAAAACCAGCTTTCGTTGATCTGCAATTTTGCAGGACCTTCTTTTTTTCTGTTTTTTTGTTTTTTGTCGTTTTTTTTTTTTTGTTTTTTTGTTTTGATAAAACCATTAAAAAGCTAATTAAAAAAAATGTAATGCACAAGTTTCCTGATCAAGCAGGCAGGGAGCACAATGTTCATATATTTTTTAAACATACTTGAGGGTATGTTACTCCATTGTCTTTCTTTCTTGCAAAACAATCAAAACATTGATCATTTTTAAAACATAAAGCAATTTTTAATATATAAAGCACTCTTCAAACATCTATTTCTTTTGAGTCCATTATTTGGTAAATATGTAACTGCTACACATTAGAGATTAGGTATTTTTTCTTCTTTGTGTTTTTTTCCTCTTTTTTCTTTTTTTCTTTATTTTTTGTTTGTTTTTTAATAACATCTTCAGTGCTAGGAGTTGGTTACAAAATACATGAAATGGGGTGGAGCTGCCCCTCGGGAACCCTGCTTCCTGAGAGCGCTTCCGCATGTGCAAGACAGTGACCACGACGCCTGTCACCTTGACGAGGGGGACGATCGACAGAGTCCACGACGATGGCCGGAGGGAACAACAACACTGTCCAATCCCAGAGCTCTGAAGTAGCGGTCTGCATTCTGAAAATAGGTTTCTTCACGACGCAAGTCTTTTTTTTTCTTTTTTTTTTAATTCCTTTTTAAAATTTTTTTACTTTAAAGTCTGAAGGAGAAAAAAAAGTCTGTAAACAGGTGGGAGCCCTAACCCAGGCTCCTCCGAAAGCAGTCACAACCCACGTCCAAGTGCTCGTTTCTGTTCCTCCCGCGGAACCATCCATTCTCTGCAAGTATCTATGGCCACAGTTCGACAACAGTCTTTTTCTCTTTAACTTTATATTCCAAATGGAAAAATGGTGCAATACTCTGGTAATAATTTTCTTGCATTAGTCCACAATAAAAAGCTGCTAAAGGTAGGTATACATATTATTTCTCCAGAGATATACACTGTAATTTTTAAACGCAATAACAGAGTCCTTGAGTAAACATTTACACATGAATTGTCGCCGGCCCTGTCCTGTGAATTCTCTTTAATGGATAGGATTAGCTAAAGGAAGGGCAGGGACACTCAGTGCAAAGTTAGAAGCTAATAACAATAATAACAAACGTTTGACCAATGCGCCAAAAAAAAAGCATATACTGAATAAAAGGGAAAACCCACAGTTAAATCCCTCACACACTTAACACACGAACACAGAAAGTGCACACGCACACACACACGCTTCTTTCAACACACACACACATAGGCTGTGAACTTAGAAATTTTTCCTAGAGCCTGTTTCTGCGTACTGACGTCAACCTGGAGGTGTAGAATTAGAAAGTGTTCACATTTCACTATTGGCCTGCTGGATTCAAGTATTTGCATGTTTGATATGTCTTTTTTTTTAACTTTTAAAAAATATTTTTTGGGATAAAAAAAATGACATGAAAAAGTAATGAAACAAGGTAATGTGCATAGGCGGCCCCATGGGGACAGAGAGCAGACGGCAGGCCAGTCCTCCCGCTCAGCACGCTGCTCTGGGCCGCCAGGGCCACCGTGCGGAGTCCCAGCGATGAACACGCCAGCCCCCTGATTACGGGTCGCCTCTGGTAATGTGCATAATCGTCACAGGCTCGTTTTCAATAGGCTTTCTCGTCTCCCTCCCTCCCCCCTTGATAAAATAACCCTTTCCAGCCCACAATCTGAAAAGTGCCCTTCATGATAGAACTATTCTAAGCAGCTTTTATACTTAAAAAATCAAAATGACAACACACCATACAAACATAAGACAACACAAAATAAAAAGCTATGAGAAACATCCTGTCATTAGCATGTGACACTGACCAAGCGCAGCCCGTACTGTCTTGGGAACAGTTCGCAAGGACTGCGGCGAAGGTTTGTCTTCAGTTCTGGACAGAGGTACTCGAAAGGGCTGCCGGGCTGCTTGGGGCAAGTGGGGTCCTCAGCAATGCCCGGACTGGAAAGGGTCAGCTTTTTCTTCCTAGTGCTGATGATTGTGGCGCCTACCGTCCTCTCGGTCCTAGATGGACTCGCCACTGAGAAGGTCGCCGGGAAGCAGAGTGTTCAGCGGGGTGGGGCTTCCTATCACCCTGCCGTCGTCGCTGCTGGGTGGGCCCCACAGGCTGCTTGAGTACTGTGGAACCCCACCCCACAGCAGGTCACTGCTCCCTTTGCCTGCCAGGCACGGGGCGTTCCAGTGGCCAGCGTCGCTCCGCACCAGGCCATGGGAGCTGCCCGAGGCGCCCAGCCGTGTCTGGCTGGTGCCAGTGCTGGACTGCCAGCTGGAGGTGGGCGGCAGCGCTTGGCCTTGGGCTAAGAAACGATTCACTTCTTCTTCGCCAGCGAACTCGGCCAAGATGGTAGTGTTTCCCAGAACACACCTAAAAGAGGAGCACAGCAACAAAACTAAGAGCTGGTTTTTTAAAAAGATAAATAGGGGGTACTGACTATGGCCGAGTGGTTAAGTTTGCGTGCTCCACTACGGCAGCCCAGGGTTTTGCTGGTTCGGATCCTGGGCGCAGACATGGCACCTCTCATCAAGCCATGCTGAGGCGGTGTCCCACATGCCACGACTAGAAGGACGTACAACTAAAAATATGCAACTATGTACCAGGGGGCATTGGGGAGAAAAAGGAAAAATAAAAATAAAATGTTAAAATAAAAAAGATAAACAAAATTGACAAACCTTTACCTAGATTAGCTAAGAAAAAAGAGAGAAGACTCAAATAAATAAAATCATAAATGAAAGAGGAGACATCACAACTGACACCACAGAAGTACACAGGATCGTAAGAGCCTGCTACAAACAGCTATATGCCAGGATACTGGATAACCTAGAAGAAACGGACAAATTCCTAGAAAAATGACTTACCAAGACTGAATCAGAAGAAAGAGAAAACCTGCACAGAGCAATAATGAGTCAGGAGGCTGAATCAGTAATCAAAACCTCCCAACACAGAAAAGCCCAGGACCAGATGGCGTCCCTGGTGAGTTCCACCAAACATTCAAAGAAGAACTAACACCAGCCCTTCTCACACTCTTCCCAAAAAAACTGAAGAGGAGGGAACACTCCCAAACTCATTTTCTGAGGCCAGTATTATCCTGATACCAAAGCCAGATAAGGACATACAGGAAAACCACACAACAATATCCCTGATGAATACAGATGCAAGAATCCTCAACAAAATATTAGCAAACTGAATCAAGAGCACATTAAAATGACCACACACCATGATTACGTGGGACTCATCCCGTGACGCAGGGATGGTTCCACATACGGAAATCAATCAATGTGATGCACCACATTGAGAGAGTGACAGATCGAAATCAAAGAGCACCTCAATAGATGCAGGAATAGCATCTGACCAAACACAACAACCTTTCATGATAAAGACCCTCAATGAATAGTGTACAGAAGGAACAGGTCTCAACATAATAAAGGCCATATTTGACAAACACAGCTAACATGATCACCAATGGTGAGAGGTTGAAAGCCTTTCCTCTGAGATCAGGAATAAGACAAGGGTGCCCACTCTTGTCATTTCTATTCAACATATGACTGGAAGTCTTAGCCAGAATGATCAGGCAAGATAAAGAAACAAAAGGCATCCAAATCAGAACGGAAGAAGTAAAACTGTCATTATCTATAGATGACATGATCTTATACAGAGAAAATCCTAAAGGCTCCGCCAAAAACTGGTGGAACTAATCAATAACTTCAGTAAAGTTGCACGATCGAAAATCAACATGCAGAAAACAGGTGTGTTTCTATACAATGATAATGAAATATCTAAAAAGAAATAAATAAAAAATCCCATTCACAGTGGCATAAAAAACAATAAAATACTCAGAAACAAATTTAACCAAGGAAGTGAAAGATCTGTATGATGAAAACCATAAAACTTTGATGAAAGAAATTGAAAATACAAATGGAAAGATACCTGTGTTCATGGATTGGAAGAATTAATATTGTTAAAATGTCCATAAAACCCAAAGCTATCTATAGATTCAATGTAATCCCTATCAACATTCCAATGGTATTCTTCACAGAAATAGTAAAAACAATCCTAAAATTTGTATGGCACCAGAAGACTCTGAACAGCCAATGCAATCCTGAGGAAGAAGAACAAAGCTGGAGGCATCACACTTCCTGATTTCAAACTACATTACAAAGCTACAGTAATTAAAGCAGTATGGTGCTGGCATAAAGACAGACACATAGACCAGTGGAACAGAATAGAGAGCCCAGAAACAGATCCCCCCACATACAAAGGCCACTATTTCACAAGGGGCCAAGAACACTCAGTGAGGAAAGGATAGCTTCTTCAATAAGTGGTACTGGGAAAACTGGATATTCACAGGCAGAAAAATGAAAGTAGACCCCTATTTCATACCACTCACAAAAAATAACTTAAAATGGATTAAAGACAAACACAAGACCTGAAACTGTAAAACTTCTAGAAGAAAACACAGGGAAAAAGCTCCTTGACCTTGGCTTTTGCAATGAACTTTTGGATACAACACCACAAGCAACAAGAGCAAAAATCAATAAGTGGGACTACATCAAACTAGAAAGCTTCTGCACAGCAAAGGAAACCATCAACAAAATGAAAACGCAACCTATGGAATATGAAAAACATTTGTAAATCATCTATCCGATAAGGGGTTAGTATCCAAAATATAGAGAGAACTCATATAAACTCAATAATGAAAAACCAAACAATCTGATTACAAAATGGGCACAAGAGCTGAATAGACATTCTTCCAAAGAAGACATACAGATGGCCAACAGGTCCATGAAAATGCTCAGTGTCACTAATTATCAGGGAAATGCAAATCAAAACCACAATGTGGTATCACCTCACACCTGTTAGAATGGCTGTCACCGAGAAGACAAGAGATGGGCCAGCGGTGGTGATGATGTGGAGAAAGGGAACCCTCGTGCACTGTGGGTGGGCCTGTAAATTAGTTCAGCCACTATGGAAAACAGTGTGGAGGTTCCTCAAAAAGTTAAAAATAGAACTACCATATGGTCCAGCAAGCCTACTTCTGGGTATTTATTCAAAGGAAATGAAAATAGGATCTCAAAAAGATGGCTGCACTCCCGTGTGTACTGCAGCATTATTCACGATAGCCAAGAGACAGAAACAACCCAAGGGTCTGTTAACAGCTGACTGTAAATAAAGAAAACGTGATGTATATATATGGAGAGAGAGGAGGGGGGATGGACACACACACACACACACACACACAGAGGAATACTTTCAGCCATGAGAGAGAAGGATCTCCTGCCATTTGTGGCGAGATGGATAAATCTTGAGGGCCTCCGGCTAAGTGAGATAAGTCAAACCGAGCAAGATAAACACTGTGTGACCTCACTTATATGTGGAACCTAAAAGCCAAGCTTGTAGAGACAGAGTAGAATGGTGGTTTCCAGGGACTTGGGGGGGAGATGGGGAGATGGCTGGCAAAGGGCACACAAACTTCTGGTGCTAAGACGAGTAAGTTGTGGGGAGCTAACGTGCACCGTGGTGACTAGAGTTAACAACACTGCATTAAATATTTCAAAGTTGCTAAGAGGAGACCTTAAATGTTTTCACCACAAAAAAGAAATGATAATTCCGTGCCCTGATGGAGGAGTTAGCTAATGCTGTGGTGGTAATCACGCTGCAATATATAAATGTATTAAATCAACATGTACACCTTAAACTGACCCAATGTTGTATGTCAATTACATCTCCAAAAAAAACCCCCTCAAAACAAACAAGAGAGCAGGACAGGGGTCATGTGAGTGGAGCAGACTGGCGTTTTCCTGTGTTGGCCTCACTAGCTCTCTGTTTTAATGGGCAAAGCGCAGCCGAAGGTTCATGCCCGGGCCACCCGGGAATAACCCTGTGGTTCTGGTTTTGCCACTGCCACATCTGAGTCTAGATGATGAACTTTTTTCTCATTTTAGATTCTAGCAGCCACACTGTGTAGGTGGAGACAGGACATTCTTAAGGAAGCGTGTGAATGCACCATTTAACTTGGGTATCATTTAGGATCACTGTAATTTACATCCTGGACTAAAACCAGGAATAACTAATTTCTAGGTCCCACATCCCAAGTGATGTCGCTGAGTAGGTCTACTCACACATCTTCTCAAAAGCATCCTTTAATCAGGGGGAAGAGCGCCTAGAAGGACCCCTGCTAGGCCCAGCAGTGGCATGAACAGGTCACATGCCCGGTGTTACCTCGTGGAGGGTCTTCTTTCCATCCCTGGGCTCTACGTGTACTCTCTTGGGGGGCCTCTCCCTGCTGGAGGGCATGGCCATGGCAACTCAGCAGCAGAAGAAACCAATGTGTCACAAGACACTTGTTATGGGGTGAACTGTGTCCCCCCCAAATCCCTATGTTGAAGCCCTAGCCCCCAATAGCTCACTTGTGCCCATGTTTGGAGAGGGACTTTAAAGACGTAACTGAGTTAAAAGGAGGTCATATGGGTGGCCCTAAGCCACTGTGACTGGTGTCCTTATGAGAAGAGGACGTTAGGACACACACACGCTTAGACTGAGAGATGACCATGTGAGGACACAGGGAGAGGGCAGCTGTCTGCAAGCCAAGGAGAGAAGCCTTGGAAGGCACCAACCCTGCTGACACCTTGGTCTCAGACTTGCAGCCTCCAGAATTGTGAGACAGTCAACGTCTGTGCCTGCAGTGCTTTGTCGCAGTAGCCCCAGGACACTCCTACAACACCCAAACCCAGCGCCGCCACAGCGCAGCCACAGGCAGCCCACCGGCAGAGAGGAGACGTACATGTGCAGGGACTTCTGGGCCTTGGCGGCTTCCTCCTTGGAGCTGTACCGGACCACAGCGTTGCCTTGAGTCAGGTTCAGGTGGAACGTGATGAGAGGGCCGTGCTGCAAACACAGCGTCCGCAGCGTCGAGCCATCGATCTGATTGAGGAAGCAGAGGGGGCGGTAACGCGCTTCCTGGGACTTCTTCC
The DNA here is from genome assembly GCF_021613505.1 of Equus quagga. NCBI lineage: Eukaryota > Metazoa > Chordata > Mammalia > Perissodactyla > Equidae > Equus > Equus quagga. The sequence goes on along the minus strand of NC_060277.1, from coordinate 112,104,372 downwards.
ACTACGTTCTTCAAAGAAAACATCTATGAAATCCAGGCGCACCAAACACTGGGAAAACGCCCTCGAGAGGGCTTAATGCATACGACTTCATGATAGTAACTGTTCATAGCTCGTAATTTACCATGTACGTTTTAATCTTGGACACCTCTATTGTATCTCATGAATTAAGCTCCTCAGAAGGAGAACACCCCTTTTCTCTGACCCCCTCTCACCACGGCATGTCACGCAGAGCCTGTGGGTCCCGCAGCCTCGCGGCCCCTGAGCCTGGGAAAGGCAAGCACAGGCCAGACCACTCACGAGTGGCAACAGTTACAGATGAGCAGTTCTGTTTACAAAGGTCTACTTTTAAGCCTCAAAAGAGGGAAAAGTCAACAATTCACCAGGAACACAGTTAAAGGAGCCCTGGCGCTGGCTCGAGGCTGCCTGCCTTCCCTTTGGGCCCTGACTGAGGGCACCCGGCAGGGAGACCAGCGTGCACCGCGCGCGGGTGGCTGGCCCTCTGGGTCGCTGACGAGGCCCTCGAGCTCAGGGACTCTCGGGCTGTGCTGCTGCCTGTACCTGGGGCGTGAGGTTGCGGAGAACGAGCCAGCTGCTTGTTCTTCCTGAGGTGTCAGTGCTCCAAGCAGAACCTGCACGGGCCCGGGAAGAACTCAGTCAGCAAGGCCGCGCACAGCAGACAGCTAGCTCTCTTCCCACAGCTTCGCATCCGGCAGCGCAGCCAGCGGTGTGCACCGTCACCGTGCGCTCCGAGCCTTTCTCCACCTCTGAAAACCCATTTGCTCTTTTTGGTTGGATAACCCAAAACCTCACAATCCCCGCAGAGCCACTGCCAGAAGTTCTGGTCTCCTCCTCTTCCATCCCCCGACCCTGCCCCATTTAGAATCAACGCTCTAAAATTCTACTTGTTAATAAAACAAAGCAGACCCAGAGGGCTGCTATTAAAAGGCTGAAACAGCTATTTTCAAGCCACCTGCAGCTGGTTTCAGTGGCACTTTCTTAAATTCCTGGTGTGCTTCTTTCCTCCCTACAGTTCAGGACAGGGCAGTGACAGAAGCCCATGCGCTGCAGCATCACGGCGGCAGTGCTCTCAAGTGTGTGGGTTTGTTTTCTTTGGGCCTGGAAAGCCCTATGCTCCAGCAAAATGTTCTGGAGAAGCAAACAGCAAAGTAGAAATGGAGACTCTCGTGCTGACTGAATGGGCCTTCTCCAAGGACCCAGCATGGCCCCTCAATGGGGGCTGGGAGCATTGGGGACCTCCTGGCCCAAGCAAAACTGCTGTGTGCCTCATCACCTGGGGCTGATGCTGAGAACACTGGCAGCTGGAGTGCTGGGCAGCCAACGCCCTGAGACGCTAGGGCGCCTTGGCCCCCTTCTAAGCTCTCCTAGGGTCCAGGGGTCCTTACAAAGGAGCTTCAGGACAAAACGATAGGCATATTCCCTACAGGTAAGCAGAGCTGGCAGGAAGCCCCACCCCCGCCAACCCACCCCATCTGAACACGAGAACCGGTGCGTACCCGAGGAGTAAGAGCTGGTCCAGCCAAGGGGACTGGCTCCCCAGGTGGAGGAAGGCTTGGGGGTGGTTAACCCTGGAGGTGGCCTTGTGGGTGCAGCAGTGTTTCTGGGCACCTTCCACAGTTCATGAGACAGAGAGGCTTGCGTGTGGGAGGCAGGGCCAGAGGACCACGTTGATTTAATGTCCGAAAGTTTACCTGGGAAGGAAGAGAAATGGAGCACAGGCGTTCTTGAGACAAAGAAGAAAAGTCAGTGCAGTGTGGGGAACCATGCAAAGTGCTCTCGGGCTCCAGGAGACTGCATGATGAAAAGAAACACCAGGCAAAGCGCCCCCTACTGGAACCACGGGCAAGCGCCCTCTTGAATTTCTGCCCAGAGACAGTCTGACTGGGGCCAGCATACACCTTGCCAGTATTTCTGATACTTAATCAATTTGCTAAATGTGCCAGACACAAGTTTGCCACCAAGAAAACAGCATTTCTATAGTTCAACATTAAGCTAACTTATGAACATATTCTACTGGGACACATCTTACAACAAATTAATCAAGGTCAAAAGCCTAATGTGTATACGTCTTTGATGCTATTTCTTTAGGTATCGGTCCCTTTTCAAAGCAATGCCCCTTCAGACACAGCCCGCCCAGACCCATGGCTACCACCGTTCTCCTGCGCAGCTCTGAGGCCTGCCCTCCGAGCACACTCTAGACGCTGTGTGGCCCTGCCGCCCTGAGGGCTGAGTGGCTTGGCACCTGGGCACCTTGGCGCAGTGGTTGAGGGGAGCTTGTTTTAAGGCTCTTTGAGAGAAAAAACAAAACTGGTAATGACCAGCAGCCCCACGCCATCCTGTGCCCAGGGCTCGGCTTGGATGTGCAGACACCTGGAGCCAGCCATGCCCCCTCCCTGGACAGCACCACAGTGACCAGGCCAACCCAAACCCCGCCACCAAGTCCCCCTCCAGCCCTGGCCACCAGAGCCCACTATGCCTTCACAACAAACAAACGCTCGTCTGAGCCAAGGTGTCACTGATCAGAAAAACAAAAATGCCCTGAAAACTGCCTTCGATGCAGGAAAGACAATGGTGTTTTGCCCCTTCTCTTTAGCTCAATGAGTATGGAAGCATTAAAGGTCTAATTATCCCCTCTGTAAACATCAGAAAGAATAAAAATACTGCAGACGCACTCTCTCTTTTTAATAAGATGCTAAATTACATCAAAACTACTTTCTTCCCTATGTACTGGTATTCAAAGAATTCCTATAGCATTCTTACACTGGTTTAAAAAAGTCTGGATGAGAAGGTTTGATGGAATACAGGAATACATTTGAAGAAATTTGTAAACAATAAACTCTCCTTATTTAAGTTCTCTATTTACAAACCTGCTACCCATTTTGTTTGCGTTGTGTCCACATCTCTTTATATCCTTGTCTTAAAATTTTTAGATTCAAATTCCTCCGAAGTTTTTATGACAAAGAATTCTCAATTCTCCTCTAAGCCTAAAGGAAATTTCTTTTTTTTTTTTTGGAGGAAGTTTAGCCCTGAGCTAACATCTTCTGTCACTCCTCCTCTTTTTGCTGAGGAAGACTGGCCCTGAGCTAACATCCGTGCCCATCTTCCTCTACTTTATATGTGGGACGCCTGCCACAGCATGGCGTGCCAAGCAGTGCCATGTCCGTGCCCTTGATCTGAACTGGTGAACCCCAGGCTGCCAAAGCAGAATGTGTGCACTTAACTGCTGTGCCACTGGGCGGGCCCCTAAAAGAAATTTCTTACTCAAGAGAGTCACAATGTCTACGGCAATAGAGAAATAATCCAGGCACAGCATTTATCTGCGTAATGGAACGCAGTCACACGCTGGGTGCTGGGAGTTAGTTACGGGGCCTGCTGCGGTCCCCTTCATCCCTGACGGTGAACTCAAGTAGCAGCAAACTCCAAGCAGCTGCCACCTCCAGGGTTTAAGCCCTTGTATACCCTTGTCTTGTAGCCACGGCGGGAAGGGAGGAGAGAGGAAAGCAGATCCATTTAGGCAGAGCTACGTCATGTCCTGCGCCGGGCAGTTACATAATCACGTGATCTTCAGGACAACCCCACGGAAGGACAGCATTCCCACTTCACACGGGAGGAGGCAGCTGTGCCTTACGTCCTGAAGCGGTTCCGGCAGAGCTCAGGCCCACTCTCCATCAAACCCCATGGCCTCCCGATTCAGGGAGAGAACAGAGAGACCATCAAGAAAAGCCGGGCCTGTCAGTTTTGTTCGGGGAAAGAAAGAAAAGGCTACCTGCACGTCGAGAGGCCAGTTGCATACCTGCAACACTAGGAGCGGGCGCAATGCTGCTGAAAGAGCGACTGAAGCCAGAGGCACTGAGCGGCCAGGCACTCGAGGAAGGCAGTGTGGCATTCTGAGATGATGGTGGGGAGGACCCTGCAGAACCAAACAGGCACTAAGAAGGTGGGCGCGGGCGCACTGGGGCAGCCATCTAACTAGGGTGGGAGGCTTCTAACAACCAAGGACAAATCTCCTCCCACACTGCCGTGTCTGGAGCTGGCTGAAAAGGAAGGTGTGACATGATCAAGAGCACAGCGAAGGAGGGAAGAGACACGCAGCCCTCCTCCCCTGGGGAGCCACGCCACCTGGAGAGGCCTGAGGCCGAGAAGCAGAGATGAGGACATGGCATCAACTTCTCTGGGACAGGGGCTCAAGGCACGAGAGAAGAGAATCACCACCAGGATGTTCAAAACGCCACGCCAGAGTTTGAAAAGATCACAGTGAATTCCCCTTCCAAATGAGATGAAAATAAAAATACAGGGCAATCTCCATCTTTTCACACTTCAAATAATACCCACAAAATTGAAAATACAAAACAAAACGCTAAGCTTTTTGTTATAAATTTTACCATAAAAATATCCGCACTTTTTTCTGACTCACAATGTCTCAGGTATCCCATTACCTCCCGCACGCATTTCTCTCCTGCAGTGCAGGAAGGATGACAGGATCTGCCTAACAACTGTGTGAATGTGACTTCCTCCATCTCCAGAACTGCAGCTTCTGACTTTGAAAATGCCTCGGTTCCTGCACCCAGGAGGGAGGCGGAGGGAGGCGGAGGGTGTGTGGCCATCCTTAAGGCTCCCCCGCTCCTCCAGAAAGCTCAGCTCCAGCTAACTGGTGTGTTTTCGCGTCTCTCTCCCTCACAACTCTCTGAGGAAAGCAAGAGCCCGCGGAAGGAGATGATGAAGCAGTGGCGACAGTTCGGGTGAAAGCAGGATGGAATCAGAGCTCTGTGACTTGGAAAATGACTCTGCCAGGGTGTAGAAGCTGGCTGGGGGAGAGGACACAACACCTAACACTGGCTGTCAAGTTCACCACCATAAACAGAATCTCCAAAGACATGGGACCCAGCCCACATAAGGCCCCACCTGGTGAGGTGCACTGAACAACCTCAGGGGCATCCTTCACCGGGACTACCAGGTGTGTGCACCTCCCAGACTTGCGCAGTATACAACCTGCACAGCTGTTTGCAGTGCCCTGAGGACACCAGAGTTGATGAACATGAAAATTTATTTGTAATCTGGTCTTCAATTTTAAAAGCTACGAACATCTTAAGCTTTCTTCCTAAACCCTCTTCTTTCATTTACCAACAAAATGCTATCAACCTAGGATCCCAAGGCTACAGACTATTTAACTCTATGTGGATTTCTTTCATAATTAACAATAGGGTACTTAGATTTTAACAGTGTTCTAAGTTTTGGAAGTTTCAGTTTTAATACTGGAATTTATCCCCTAAAATCACGGTTGGCTTTCCTTTCCAGAGGAAGTGTTAGCATCACTAGGGATGAAAGGGCATGACTGCACTCCCCATTCTGGTTAATACTCACTTAACAAGGGTTAAAGCTATAAATAACATCAAACAAACACTGGGCTAAGGCAAATCTTTAATATCAATCAGAACTGAATACCAAAGGCAATAAATAAAAAACAAAAATGTAAATTAAAAAAACAACACCTAGTATACTCAACAAAAGAGAAAATTCCATCATGAAAATCTATAAAATATATAAGCCCAGAGGGCTACTTCTGTTTTCCTTCCAGGACACATTTTCGTAATTTTTCTCTCTCTGTATTTTAGATCAGCCTGGTCACTCAAAACGTTGAGGGCAAGCCCGGTAATGTACTGGTTACGATCGCACGCTCTGCTTTGGCGGCCCAGGGTTCATGGGTTCAGATCCCGGGTACAGGACCATACACTGCTCTTCAAGCCATGCTATGGCAGCATCTCACAGACAAAAAGCAGAGAAAGACTGGCAGAGATGTTAGCTCAGGGCCAATCTCCCTCACCAAAAAAACAAAACCCAAATCCAAACAAAACAAACAAAAAACTATGAGAGCCTTTTGTGGCTTGGTCCCTGAGGCAGGTTGACCTCCTGGGCAGGGAACAGCACAGCTCACTCTGGAGAGAGGCTCTGGCCTCTGCGGTTTACTTCTACTGCAATGTTGTAGGGTGTTTCTTTGTAAACACTTTTTACGTAAAGCCATGCTTATTATGCTCCCCCTTCTCTCAAATAACAAGCCGCACACGAGGGGCGCCAGAGTGGAGGAGCGAGGGTTTTCCCGGGGATGGGATGGAGGAGGAGCCTGGTGTGAGCAGCCTGACCTGCCCAAGACTCTCAGCGTCTACATGCCCCTCAACGCCAAGTCCCTAGATGGTATATGACGCCACGTAAAGCTTCGAGTTGCCCAGGATGGACGGCTGTTTGATTCCTTCATCCTAGAGCTGGAGCGCCCGTCTGTCTTGTCTCGTCTCGACGGCCTCCCACGCTCAGATTCTCTTGTGCCTCTAAGTCTGTCTCCTCTGCCGAGCACTCTGGCACTGGAGGACAGCCGCTTAGCTCTGCCCTGAGGACTCACCTCCTCCCCCAGCCCGCCTTTGTCACACTGGCACACTCGTGCAAGTGCAGAGGCTGCCCACAATGCCCCAGGTGCCACCCGGAGGCCAAGGGATCACTGGATAAGTCCTTGGGCACCATCAGGAAGCTCAGCTCTACAAGCAACCTGGGTTCTTCCCAATGACTTTAATACCTGGATGAGCACAGCTTATTCACACTTCTCCACAATCCTCAAAATTCACTGACTAAAGTTCCCTGCTCTGGTACAACCCTGCTGCCACACTCAAGGTGACGAGCAGCGAGCGCGGAGTCCTTCTTCTTGCTTCTGCCTCCCTGTCCCCTTGCCATCTCATAGGGGCTCCATTTCCCACAGCTTTGAGGCCCCTGTACCACTCATCTGCCCAACAGCGGGGCCACCCGCAACGCCCCCGTTCTAAGAACCATCTGCATGGAAGCACAAGGAATGCACAGCATTCAACAGGAAGGGTGATCTGCAATTACAGGGGCTTTCTACTCAAACCACAGACACACTTAGAATCCTATCACTTGAAAGAACCATTAAAAAGAAATGCATCTTTCCCACAGGTCTTATTTTAAGTAGGTAACCTAAATTAACATTTTGGGAACTACTCAAGTGACTTTATTAGTGATAAGCATCTACGGCAACCTAGCTATTCTTTCACATTATTAGAACGGTGATGATCAAACTTCATCAGTGGCAGCACTTAGAGAACTTCTTCATTTGCATAACTTAATGGGGAGCGAGTCCCCGCCCTTCTCCATATCGCATTTGAACTCTGTGCTTTCTGTAAGCTCACAGCTCAGCTTACCACTTCCTCTTACTGCGTCCTGAAGTCTGACATATGGTGTGCCAAAATTTAGCATCATGAGTTTGTGCCAGGAAAAAAGTCCTGGGGACTGATTTCAGTCTTTTTTACCAGACTTTTTGCGGAAAGGCAAAACAGACTGAGATGGATGAGTAAAGCATCAATCCATTCTTAAAGAGATTTCAAGTAGAAACTTTTTCATTAAAAAGCTTAATGGTTAATACTGAGATTTTATAACACAATGCTTATAAAAAATGATGCGTTAATAAATCCAGCAAAAAGACTTACAAATCAATCTCTGTTTTCACCATAAGCACTGCTGGACCTTTTCTTACGCTGCTCCAGATGGCTAGAGACAGCACCCTGAGTGTGTCTGACACCACACCCGCCTCACAGCCAGACTGGCACCCTGATGCCTCTGGCTGCGTGTAGAGACCTTCCACACAAACGCAGGAGGAGTGGCTCCCCTCCTCACCTCCACTCTTGAGGAGGTAGCGGTTGACATCCTGTATGGTAGTATTGATGGTAGGCCCGGTGGGGACACTTCCAGGAGTGACGTCAGGGTCATTCTCAGGATCTATATTCTGAAGTCCTTTCCACGGAACTCCAGGGTGGAATTCTGGAAAATTCCAAACAAGATGAAAATTAAAACATGAGTATTAAGAGTACCTTCACATTGCTTCATGATAATTTATGGAAATTTTTATAATCTAATTAAATTAAGAGACACATTTTAGACTTTCTTTCAGTAAATCATCAATCTTTTGGAACAAACCAGAACCAGGTGTTCCAGCTGCCACATTAAGACCATGTTCAGACAGCATGGTGAAGCCTAGAAACTACCTGCCTGGATGGCAAGAGTGCCCGCCCCCCACTCTCTTGCACTTCTTCCACTGAACAAGGCACTACAGAGAAGCGCCTGATGCCGACCTCACCCAAAACTGACCCGACAAACGGACCTCAACGAAGAAACCAAAGCTACGGGGGATGCTTCCAGGATCCCTAGCTCAGGCCCTGCTTTCTCTCGGGCCTAAGCACTCTCCTCGGGCCTGGAGCATGTTCTGATCTGCTGCTGCACAGGAGTGGTTCACGCTCTTACCTGGGGGCCAGTTGATGCTGGAGCCATTTGAGATTTTATCACTGTCAGATTTGGCACGCGACCAGCTATGGGGAACAGCTACAGGAGGACTGGCTGGTGACTCACTGTTCTGGATTAAATCGTACCGCCCATAGGAGTCGTCAATGGAGGACTTAGCTGGAGGCCCAATGCCTAGACCTCCAGGGATAGCACCTGCAGGACAGCAGGAAACAAAGAGCGAGTGAATGGGGGCACCATGAGCCCTGACTGCCAGGTGCCAGGTCTTGCCCTTTTCAAAAGAGGTGCACAAACTGTCACACCCAGTTTGTCCAGCATTCTCCAAGGTAAGTGTCTATTTCAGTTAGCCCAAACTTTATACTTGAGAGACAAACTCTTTAAGAACCATTTTGGTTTGTCAAGTTGGAAATCTTGATCAAATACATACCCATCCCACAGGAAGCTGGCACAGCGAGCCTTTCTGGGGCCAACTTAGGAGTCTGTGTGATTAGTGATGGAATTTGCTGTTGCCTGTGTCCCATCCTCCCTCTAGTCTATGAAAGGACAAACTGGGTGTGTGCACTCAGAGGCCTTAACTTCATACAGACTAACCCAACTAGCCATAGGCTACTGAGCTCTCTCCTGCCTAGGAAAGTGCCCAGAGAGCATGTGGTGATTTTCTTGCAGAATTAACCATTAGGAAGAATTGTCTTTTTCTTTTTAGAATACTTTGTATCACGAGACAATCAAATGCTCTATTAAATTTCCTTTGCAGTTTATGCTACGAGGAAATTTAGAGCTAAATTTAATGCTTAACAGTGAGATCTCCCCCTATAGTTACTAGCATTTTTGCTTCTTCTTCCTTTCTGGGAATTTGATTTTCTATTATGTTTTATCATTTTATTGAAAAAACTTCTTTTCGGTAGACTCAAATTTTTGTTGAAGAATACAGATACAATAAAAAGTATGCAGGCTATGACTGATATTCTTTCCTACTCTGTGGCATTTTCAATTGAATCTGGGTTTGCAGCTAAGATCTGGTAGTTGAGGTTTCCAGAAGTTTGATCCTGACTAGCTGGGATCTCATGTACTCTCTAATGGAATGAACTTTTTATTCAGCTTTCAGTGCTGAATTTTGAGAAAAGAAATGCAGTATGAGTGACAAATGAGCATGCTATGCAACTGGGTGAGCAGCGAGCAGACACAGCATGCTGGCGGGTGTACCATGCTTGCTGGGGTTCTGATCCAGGAGAGGAGAAGCAGCACCGGGTACGCTGTCCATCGGGCTGGGGTGTGTCCACTGAGGGAGGCGCGACTGGGACTGGGACGGGTCCTTCACTGACAAACCACCAGTCATGTCCATGCTGTTGACATTCATGTTTGGGTTCAGTCCAGCTAAAAATGAAAATACTATTAGGACATGCCTGCTCTTCCTCTAAATTACTGCTTTTCAGAGCTCTCGTAGAGAATCGATCTAAGTCTTAATTCACAGCCAAGTACTTGAACTTTTAATGCTGGTGCAAGAAAAAAACTTTCTGTCTTCTTAACAATACATATTTTAGGAATATTATTTCTGAATTAAGGTGAAAATGGTTAACAAAGTCTTTGATTAACTAAGACTAATGACTCTGCTTTATTTTACTTGTTTCAATTGCTAAACATGGTCCTGTGGCTTCTCAGATCCCACAGAATAGAACAAGTCCAAACAATTAGGAAAATCTTTTCCGATCTTAGGGTAAAACTCACCAGATGAAAACAATCCTTTCAGAGTTCTAAACAGTGTTCTCAAGTATTCCCCATAGAACGAGCTGGTGGGACAATTCAGTACTATGTTGAGTGCTGCCATTTCGCCCCAGCCAGAATGGGGCGCTGATCCTGAGGTTATTTCTTACAGCTAAGAGCAGGTCCTGGGGTATCTGACAAGAACCATTGCTGTGCCAGTTTAATGAAGAGAGGTATGGGGACGATGGAAAGACTTCCTCATGGGGACACCAGTTAGGAGCTGGACAGACTGCTTGAGTGGAGAGCAGAATCAATGAGAGTGCAACCTGATATTGACAGATCATGTTCTAACAGTGCAGTTCCCACACCACATATCCTGGTACACAAGCAAGAGGAAATCTCTACCCTTAAGTAAGGTATTGAACATCTGTGTTCTTAACTTTAAATTGGGGGCTGCAAACTTAAATGCTTGTATGGGTCAAGCGAGCGATGTAAAGAAGGTGAAGTGGGCCTGGTGGGGATTGTAGCAAACGGGACAGTGCTTGCCCTGTGTAAACAAGCAGGTGCTACTGGTGCCAGCCAATGACTGCTGTATGGAACGTAGAGTCAACGCAGCCATTTTTAAGAGAAGCCAGACGCCACCTTTATTTGAACATTTCCAGTTTTTAAATGTTGGCAATTAACACACACACACACTTTGCAGACCTCACAAAATACCCCTGCAAGTCAGATACCGTCAAGGGGCTGCCTGTTTGCTTTCACGGCCATCTTCATTCCACCTGCACAGATCTAGTCAGGCGAGTGGACAACGAGGTCGGGCCGCAGCCCGGCCTTCAAAGCACTCCAAATCCCACCCCTGGGCCTCAACCATCTCTCCCCACTTCACTGTCTGGTTTCTGTACTCCCTCCACAGGTGAGCTGGACTGGTGGGGCCCCCGTCAACAGGACTGCCCCTGCAACCTGCCCTTTCTTCTGTGCAAGCCTTCCCCCTTATTTACTGAAATCCGACTCCTTTGAGGTCCAAGCTTAGACCCTGCTCTGATGTTTCTTTCACCACTGGAGGTGAATATGAACTCTCCCTTCTCTATAGCTCTGTAATCACACTGCATCACACTGGTTATGAAGGTTATTTTTTTGTTTTTATAAGCATGATCTTCCTGTAGAGACGACCAATTCCAGAAGACAAGGAAAGACTGTGTGAGAAGGAAGGTGGATGGAGTTACAGCTGCTGAAGAAATGCTGAGAACCAACCAGGCAGGCAAATTTAGAGGTGAAGTTTCTGATACTTTATTAGCTATTTATTTTGAATAGATCTATCTTATAATTTTAGTGTGAAGGTTATAAAATTTTATCAAAATTATTTTTCATCCAATTTTGAAGATTCACTGCACTAATTCTTTCATTTGTATTAAGAAAATGAATTTTTGTTTTGGCAGGGAAAGATTCGCCCTGAGCTAACATCAATTGCCAAGCTTGCTCCTTTTGTGCTCCTCCTCCACAAAGCCCCAGCGCATGGTTGTGGACCCTACTTGGAAGTCCTTCCAGTTCTTCCATGTGAGATGCTGCCACAGCATGGCAACTGACAGATCAGTGGTGTGGTTCTGTGACAGGGAAGCGAACCCAGGCCGCCGAAGCAGTGAGGGTGCCAAACTTTAACCACTAGACCATTAAGGCTGGCTCAAGAAAACTAACCTTTAAGAGTAAAGATTAGTGTATTTTACTCTCCCACAACAGATTAAGAGGACAGATGGACATGAGGAAGCCAAAGCTACAGCACTTTAGAACAGGAGATGGAACTGAATTTGTTTCTACAACAACTATTCCTAAGAAAGAAGTGCTTACATAAATAGCTATCATTTTACAAAGTGTCTGTATGCTAGACACTGTCCTAAGAACTTCGCATATTAACTCACTTAATCTTTAAAAGAACCTATAAAGTAAGTATTCCCACCTTCAGATGGGGAAAATGGAGTCAAAGAACAGTTCGGCAAGTTGTGCAAGTAAGCAATGAACGAGTCGGTGGTGGAGTTGAGACTAACGTAGGCAGTCTAATTTCCAAGTCAGGTCTTAACTACTAGCCTATGCCACTTCTTAAACACAAAGGGCAGTAACGGGTGGGACAATAATAAAGGGACGGAATAATCATAGTTTAGCACATAGACATACTACTGCCACAACTAGAAGGACCCACAACTAAAATATACAACTATGCACTGGCGGGATTTGGGGAGAAAAAGGAAAACAAAAAGATTGGCAACAGTTGTTAGCTCAGGTGCCAATCTTAAAAATAAATAAGTAAATAAATAAATAAATACCGACATATCACATTGGTAGCATGTCAAATAGAAAGTGCTCCGATGATCAGAATATGCCACACTTTTCAGAGACATATGGTAGTGTTGTAGACAGAGCCATCACTCACCTGGCCTTTGCCCCTCTGGATATGTATTTCCGGGTTACTGATTCCCTTTGTCCTGTAGCTTCAGACTCTAACAGCCAACTGACAGACAAGACTGAAGAACTTGTGCTTGTCTGGATTCTTACAGCAAATTATTCTGCACAACCACTGACATGCCATGCTCCCCCTCTGACGCTCCTGCTCTGCTGTCTCCAGTTCTCCCTCCCGGCTACCCTGGAGGACCTCGCCAGTGGCTCCGTGTCTTCCACCGACCTGCGGGTTTAAGTGCTGACCGTGCTCCCTCCAGGTTAGGGGCCAGTACATGCGTGTTGATGTGGTTGATTATACAAACCACATTCTATACTACAAGAGTTGTATGGACAACGATTGCTTTTTAAGAAGTGCCTGATTTATATAAATCTGAATACCTTTACTGGCAAAACCATTACGAATTCTTCCCTGCAGTTCAGGCTGGTGGACAGTGGCTGCTAAAGAGCAGTAAGGAATAAACCAGGAATGGAACAGACTGCAGACTTAACCATGGAAAGGAGAGAATTTGGGAGCATTCACTCGCTATTTCAAAAAATTTTCTACTGAAAATATTTACGGCTGCAGCAAAACTCTGGGTCTGGAGGAGACAGCTACTGTTGCTCCCTTACTAAGAAGCCCGGGGATAGCTGCTGTCTGAGTTTGTCTGGAGCATTTCTGACATGCTGCCTCAGCACCGGCCAGTCATTCCGACCACGGCAGTGCAGCCCCGGCTGTAGCCCGTGGACCCCAGGCAGCCCCCCCAGCTGGTGTGGTCACTCAGCCCAGAGGCTCACCGAGAGGGTGCGGAGCAAAGGTGCTGGGCGAAGGCTGCTGCTCTTTGGTCTGCAGGTCAGGCAGGCCAGGGGCCTGGGGGTGGGGGGGGAAGCTGTCCACGGCCGATTTGCCTGCAGAAGGGTGCAGAGACAGGTGTGGCGGGGGCGGCGGCGGCTTCACGAGCAGGGCCTGGGCCAGCTGGCGCTGGTGCTGCTGGATCTGCTGCTGCAGGTTAGTGATTGTGCGCGCAACCTGGCGGTGGAGACACACACTTCAGCAGGTAGAAGTGACACCCATCACTTGTCTGCAGACGAAGTGCATTCAGTCTCCACTATTTTCACCCCTGGGCCACCAGTGGTTGGGCCAACCTTTTCCCAAACCTAGGTGACCCCAAGACTGTTAAAAGGGGAGGGTGGGTGAGAGGAAAATCAAGGACATCAGAGTTCATCGATCAGCATCTCTTAGATCAGGGAAGATTGTAGCTAATGAATCCAGCTAAAAACCCAACTGGGTGACACCTACTTGCTGCTCCTGTTGTCTCATGGGTCCGGAAACATTACGCTGGGCCTGTAACATCTGCTGCTGGATTTGTAAACGTTGGTATGCCTAATGACAGAAGGAAAACAATTGAAATATTACAAGAAAGCCATCAACAAATGGTTCAACTTCTGAACATTAGTTAAAAAGTAAAAAGAGAAAATGGCAAGACTCTTGGTACCCTTACCATACTGTGGTTTCAGCATACTGTGAGGCAAGAAGCATTTTTAAAAAGAGAAATGTCTTTCCCAAACCCTTCTAGTGCATAGATTTTTACAAGTAACTCAGTCAGTACCCCTGTTTAGTACTGGTAATGAGTTTTGTCAGCAAATATTTTTCAAAATTCTTCTGCTCGATTCATACAAACTAAAAATAAAAAGAAATGAGGGTAAAATGAAAAAAAATTATTCTTAAAATGATATAGATGAAAGTTGTCTAGAATGGCTCAAGAAGGTGGCAGAAAAGTGGTGATCGGCTGCCCCAGATGATCACAGAACCATACATATTAAAGGCTCATAAGCACCAGGAGCCACGTGCTCATCCCAGTCAACATGGAGCCTCACATCCAGCTTGTGGCACTATTGTCACACAGACCCCCGTCTACGAAGCCAGCTAAAAGGATCGTGAGTCTTCAGCACATAGATGCAGAAGGTTTGGTCATCTGATTGTTTCAAAATGTTGATTGAATATTCTAAATTGTTTTCTTACAACATGGATTCTCTGGGACATCTTTGGCAAGAGGATATATTCAAATAGAATCCAAATAAAGGTAGAAATTATACTATTAGAAATGCCTCATTAGGGAAACAATAGAAAGAATAAACAAATGGGACTTCATCAGACTAAATAGCTTCTTCAAGGCAAGGGAAAACAGGAATGAAACAAAAAAACAACCCACTAGTTGGGAAAAAATATTTACAAGTTATTTATCCGACAAAGGGTTAATCTCCATAATATATAAAGAACTCACATAGCTCAACAAAAAAAATCAAACAATCCGATTAAAAAATGGGCAGGGGACATGAACAGACATTTCTCTAAAGAAGATATACGGATGGCCAATAGACACATGAAAAGATGCTCATCGTCACTAATCATCAGGGAAATGCAAATCAAGACTACACTAAGATATCACCTTACACCTATTAGAATGGCAAAAACAACCAAAACAAAAAGTGACAAATGTTGGAGAGGTTGTGGAGAAAAAGGAACCCTCATACACTGTTGGTGGGAATGCAAAGTGGTGCAGCCACTATGGAAAACAGTATGGAGATGTCTCAAAAAATTAAAAATAGAAATACCTTATGACCCAGCCATCCCACTACTGGGTATCTATCCAAAGAACTTGAAATCAGCAATTCCAAAAGTCCCACGCACCCCTATGTTCATCGCAGCATTATTTACAACAGCCAAGACATGGAAGCAACCTAAGTGTCCATCAACTGATGATTGGATAAAGAAGATATGGTATACATATAGAATGGAATACTACTCAGCCATAAAAAAGGATAAAATCGTCCCATTCACAACAACATGGATGGACCTTGAGGGTATTATGTTAAGCCAAATTAGCCAGACAGAGAAAGACGAACTCTGTATGACTCCACCCATATGAGGAATTTAAACATGTAGACAGAGAGAACTGATTAGTGGTTACCAGGGGAAAGGAGGGGTGGGGGGAGGGCACTAAGGGTGAAGGGGTTCACCTACAACACGACTGACAATAACGTACACACAAGGTTGGAAATTTCACAACGTTTTAAACGATCATAATCTTAATAAAAAGTAAAAAGAAATGCCTCATTAATCTGTTAATTCTGAAGGAGCACAGTACTTCACTTAAGTGAGTCCTCATAGGTCCGAAAACATAACGTTAGGATGCATCAAAACTTTATCAATATTTCTGGAAAAAAATGTAAAAACAGTATACCTCGTTTTTAAAATAGAACATATTAAACATAATTTAACATTTTCTTGGTGTCTTTCACACCAAGAAAGGGGTCAGTAAAAAAATTACTGTATGAATAAAAGATTCTGGAACATCAGTATGATAATCAGCTTTGTATCATGTCAGAATACAGCAATGTCCTTACCATGCTTAAGGGGGAGAAAGCTATTGTCCTCTATAAAAAGAGTGCTACATAATACGCTTTAAGGTTGTTTCCTCTCCATCTGAGACCAGCGGTCTTTGTTGGTGCTGTCGGTAGTGAGAGCAACAGTACTGTACACTTGCACCACCCCCGCAGGCCGTCAGGTCTCAGGCAGCCTTACCGCCGCACTACGAGGCGCCCCGTCTCCCTTTGCTGGGGGAAGAAACAGCCTCGAGAGTCTCGTCATGGCCCTGAGCCCACGTCCAGAGCTCATGCACTTCATTAGCACTATTACTTGTCTCCAGGCTACTTTCCTCCTCCCATCCTACCCTGCTACTTACTGGGAAACCAGACACTCAAACTGGTTCGATGAGTGCCTAACAACAGCAAAGGGGCAGGACTGAGAGTGCCCAGGACTCTCCTGGAAGGCAAGATTTGACACCAATGGTTTTGTCTATCGGAGGCCTTTTTTTCCTTCCTTCATGATTCCTGCTCATTTTCCAGGAGATGAAGCTGTTGCACGAGACTTCTAAATCAACTGTCAACACATTACAGACAGAAACAGTACACTTGGTCCTTAAGTGCACATAAATCCAGTAGGTATCCAGGGATACAACAACATGGCATTTTGGGATAAAAGCAACCAGACTGTTGAAAATTAAAAATTCAAGATACATTAAATTATAAAACTTTCAAGAATTACTAGGCTATATTAGCCTTTCTCAACAGGGATTCTGATAGAGATTTAAGTCCTAATCTCTAAGGCATCTACTGCATGTAATGAAGTAACTTTTCTCTCATGCTTCAGGAATGGTATTTGTGTATACTATCCTTGGAAGAATTTAGAAAATAGTTACTCAAATGATTTTTTGTCTTCTGTGGTTCTGCCGAGAAACTCCGGATGCAAAAGGCTGGTGGAGAGCTCAGGCTAAAAGACATGCCTGATCATAGGATCTGGAGACTTTGAACATGAAGGGGCCAAAGAATTTACAAAGCTTATGAAAAACACCCTTAAGTGAAACACTTCCTAATTCTTTTAATAGTGTAAAAACTTCATGAGAGTCTCAATGACATCCGCTGTCAGGAGGAAAAGTGTCATGTAAGCACTTTTATCAGTCAGCGTGCATGAGTGGGCCATCTAGGTGACCGGCGGGTGGGCACTGCTCCTTTGTCCCGGAAGGCGACAGATCCAAGCACTCACCAGCTGCAGCTGATAGAGCTGGTTCAACAGCGTCATATGCTGAGGATTAATTGGCGAGGTTAATAGTGCAGGGTTGAGACCAATGTTTTTTGCTGCAAACTGCAAAAGCTGTGCTTGAACCTGTTCAAGACAAACATAGACCATCAGGCACCGGATCTCGATTAAAAATATTTACTTGTCCGTGTAGTTTTGAGATGCAAAACTGATTAAATGACAATTATATGTTTCATGAGTGAACTTCAAAAGCCATTCAAACATTTGTGGACACTTTTACATTAGTAGTTAACATGCTTTTGTGAAGAATAAGGAAGGAAGGAAAGGGAAAGGAAGAAATTTCTTCCTACAAAGATTTTAGTTATGAATGAACTTTCTAGTTATGAATTAACTTAGTTATGAATTAACTCTGCAATTTCTTTTCTAGGAGTGACCTTGGGTCACTCCTGTCAGTAACTGATTCACGCTCTGTCACAGTGAAAATAAGTGGGCATAATTTCAGGACAGGGAACAGTGAAGGGGCCACAGGGAAGAAGTTATCCTCACTCGGCTCAAGCCTTCAAGGGGGCGGGTGCGTGCTCTTATGGAGGCTGCTCAGACCAGTCCTCATGGGAGCTCTGGGACAGCACCACAGCCCCCACCAGACGGTCTGGTCCCAGGGCGAGCAGTAGCTCCTCAAGCTGACATGCTTGGGAAGAGGTCACCCCTGCCCGTGGGAGCAGACGTTCCTCTTGGTGGCACGACTGCCCAGGCACCTGCAGCACAGGCACTGGCAGGGCTCTGCCAGCCCTGACCTGGACTGTCAATCCCCGTTCAGGGGTACCTCTTCAAAGGGGACCCACTGCTCTGGGCCAGCCAGCGGCCTGCCCCAGGCCTGGCTTGTTCAAGGTTTCCACTGTGTACTATGTACGTTTATCTCAGCATTTATGGAAGATGATTTCAGGTAGCACATGGATGAGCATTTTGTACTTTAACAGTTGTCTAATGTGTAATAGAAAAATGTTGATTTTTCTATTTATGGTGTATATGAAAAGTTTTCTTGAAGAATAATTTATTTACATTAAGAAGGCAAGTCAACTGAAAGAACACCTATCATGGAATGGTACAGAGAACGTGAGGGACGCACAGACGACTGGCCTTCTGGACATGCTGTTTTGCTGCGTGTGGGGAAGACTGCTGCCCGTCCCCCGGGCCCCATCTCTCCTTCTGCCCCTCAGGCTGGGGCGGCCGTGTCCCTGGGTGTGGGCAGTGGGACGTGAGGGGAAGTGGTCTGTGCAATCCCCCGGCTGCGGCAGAAGGGTTGCTGGCCAGACTCCCGCCGGCCTCTGTGTCTTTGGGAACCGGCTGTGGCAGAGCTGCGCTCTCTGCACTGTCACCCCAGAGAGGAGATGTCTGTTGTGTCTGAGTCACCGGATCTGGGGTCTCTTCGTTAAGAGCTGTCTACTCTGTATCCTAACTAATGGATTTAACTCTTAATTCACCCAGGTTTCAGCCATCTCAACTCAGTGCACAAATCTGGGTTCAAACAATTACACAGTGATAATTACTTCAAGCTAATTCTATAATTTATCATTAAAATCGATTATTGAATATTCTTTATAAGGGGTAAGGACTATAACATTGTAATTAAAAATTCAGTCCAAAGTCTAAAATTACGGCGTGTTCTAAAAGTAAACAATACTAACATGAAAAAACTGATATGCTTTAGAGCTTTCTATAGCAACAATATCCTTTTCCTTAATTTTACTTGATCTTTTTTTAAACAATCTATGGGCAAAAATAATCTAATACTAAATAATAAACTTAACTATAAAGTCTATAATATATATACTGTGACACATGATCACATTTAGTTTGACACTAAAGCATTCTTCAATCCTTCGTCACTTCTAAGCGGTTTCTGGTACACCCCAAGCAATACTTCAGCTTGTCACTTTCCTCTCCCGCCCATCTAGGACAATTCATTGGGCTCATCTGAAGATTTTCTCAAGACCAGGACAAAAATCACATCAATGGTAGTGTGTATGGTACATCTAACACTCTACCCATATAGCACACTACCCAATAGTGCTTCTGGCAGGTGGCAGCCGAGCCCTAGCTCGCTGGCTGAGGCACCCCAAGGAGCACTGAGGACACGCCCCCCCGGAGCAGGAGAGTCAGACGGACAGATTAACGCGGAGAGGCCTCCTGGTGGGTGCAGGGTAATTTGCTCTCACTTTAAAACAGTCACGTGGCTGCGGCACAAGATACCACAGAATGCCTGCCTCTGTGTCGCCTCACTCAGTGACGCGTGGACGCGGGTCTGACCTGAGGGGATAGAAACTGAGGCACTTGAGCACGGAGACTGGGCTGGGAGGAGTTCAGAGGCTGCACGGGCGGCTGCGGCGGCTGTTGCATGGTCCTGGCTTGTGCTGCTCCGCTGCTGCCAAATACACCCAGATTGCCACTCGGTATCTGAGGGTGATGGAAAGGGGACAGAGTAGTTAAGTCGGGAGCTACAGGAACACTGGAGGTAGGGGGCAATGCTATGTTTTCCTAAACATGAATGCAAGATGGTTTCTACTTCCTGTCAACTTTTACCAAAGTGAATTTTTAATATGTGCTGTTTATACTGTTTATAGATAATGGAAAATCAGCCAAGACACGCATAGCTATTTGAATAATATACATTTCTAAAAGGACATCTGTGATGAGTTAGAGAATAACAATGAGTGGGGATTACTAATCTGAGAGAATGACCAAATTTTCAAATAGGAGATACAAATATTATTTCAACAACAAAACCTGAATTGAATAAACTGACAAATTCAGGTAATTAACTTGGTGTGAAATATAATAAATGTATTTTATTTATTTATTTTTTTGAGGAAGATTAGCCTTGAGCTAACAAATGCTGCCAATCCTCCTCTTTTTGCTGAGGAAGACTGGCCCTGAGCTAAGATCCGTGCCCATCTTCCTCTACTTATATGTGGGACGCCTGCCACAGCATGGCATGCCAAGAGGGTGTCCACACCCGGGATCCCAACCGGCAAACCCCAGGCCACTAAAGCGGTGCGTGTGGATGTAACTGCTGCGCCCCTGGGCCGGCCCCTAATAAAGGTATTGTAGGTGTGCTTTCTGCTCAGCTAGATGACCTGTCTGGCAGGCAGGGTGAGTGACAGCACTGAGCAGAAACCCCTGCTGCGGGGCTCGCTCCCAGCGCTGCCTGCTGCATTAGTGGCTTTCAGAAGGCAGAACGTCTGAAATGCAGACGCTCCACTGAACTGCCACCAGCGTTAGCAATGCCACATCCCCTGGGTCATGCAGCCTAGGATGGTGCAGAGAGCGGAACAGGGGCTGCTGACAGTTCCTCCAGCACAGCAGGCACACAAGGGACTGTTGGGGCCACCCCAAATATCACAGCAAATATCGTAGCAAAGCTGTGTGTGTGTCAGCCTCATCTTTGAGAAAATCAGTGAGAAGAGAAGTTCTACAGACGGGAAAAGAGTGATTTGCTTGCATTTCATTCTACAGAATTCACAGGAGAGAAGTGACACAAAGCAGTGATCAATCAAAACTCTCAGGTCATCCCTTTAGTGATGTCTGCCAGTGACGTTCTCCTTTCCCAAGAGTGTCAGAGGCAGGGAAAGGCCAACGTGACTATGGAAACCAGTGAGAACCTTATGAGAGCTGTCACCTCTACGTCTGGGAAAAAGGGGAGGATGTGGTGTTTCATGCAGATCAGTGTATTTAAGGTTTCGATGGCCAGGACAAAGAGGCCAGCACCAACTAGACCTACGAATGGATTTGGCAACTGAAGACTACTCTGCAACATGTGTCATCTACACCAGCTATAAGGCGGCACCAAGGATGGTGAGCTCAAACATGTTTTAGCGATGTGTAAAAATCAATATAATTTTGAAGCATTTCCTACAACACGGTTAAATCTCAAGAACTAGATTCCACTCTTGACATCAGGAAATCCTTATAGTATTTCAACTACCTTCACATATTCAATCATATTTTAAAATACAGCCATGAATTAAAAACAAGAACGTTTATGTCTCAAACATATTTCTTAAAGGCAAATAAAACAGAGGCCCTGTCGGCGCTCTCCCAACAGCCTTACCTGTCTAGAGGAATTCAAGTTTTGCATGCCCAGCCCTGAGGCAATCCCACCCAGGGCCTGATTAGGGAGTGCACTGTTTGAAAGGGGGAGCTTCAGGCTTGGTGAAGGCAAAAATGGTGAAGTCGTGGGCTCTTCCACTAGGCCGCCATCCTGATTGGAGAAAGAAAGGGTGAGCTGTGTGCGGTGTCCATCCACAGACAAAGCACAAAGCAGTTTCCCAAGGTCATATCAAGGGAGATGAATGAAGAAAGAATTAAAAGATCAAAAAAGCATGGATAATAAGAGAATGGAGAACATGGGCAAAAGGAAGAGGGGGAAAAGAAAAAAGAGAAACAGGATTAAGATGCTGTTTTCATTTTAACAATTATTTTACAAACATATATATTAGCTTATAACATTCTCATCCACTATTGATCCTGCCTAGGGGTACAAGTCAGGAGAAAGAGACAGAAACATTGGCAAAAGTCTTATCTGGAAAACATTTTATGACCATTTTCAAATAAACAGGTTCCTTTCGAGAAGTTATTACAAGGCTAGAGGTATATATTAGGCTGAATTCTGCTGACATTCAACTGTTTTTGACCTACAAACATAGCAATTTCATATGGTTTAACCTAATAATAGGGTAAGTTATAAAACAGAGAGAATCCTATTAAATCTTTTTACATTTATTGAGGTCACACTATGTGCCAGGCCTTTTGCAAGTTTATCTCATCTAACTTCATAATAAGCCTGTAGCATTACCCCACATTTTAAAAATTAGAAAAGAAGTCAGGGTTCCACACTTAGCAAATAAAAATACCGGATGCGGAGCTAAACTGGAATTTCAGACGAACGACAAATAATATTTTGGAATAAGTTATTCGTAGTTATTCACGGGGCATCCTGAATCCAAAGCCTGCCCACACTGGTGCAGGGCGGGACAAGGGCGTGAGCCCCGCTCCGGGCTCCACAGCTACAGCTTCTTGCAGAGGAGCATGTTGGGGAGGACCCTGTTTATTTGAGAACAGAGATGAAAACTCATCTCTTCTCCTGTGAGATTTTCCTTTTTTTTTAACTTGTCCTTTCTTCCTTTAATTTTATTTTCAAGGTTCAACATTTGGATTGAATTTAATTCAATGCCATTTTCCCCCATGAGTTCTACCCATCTGGAGAGGGGACAGTAATACACGACAATACTCAAAGGATTGAACTGGTGATGGGACTTGTTAAACATCCAAGGGGATGTCCCCACAGACACCTGCACGTTCTCTGAAGTGGCTGATCCAAGCAAGGGCCAGCAAGACACAGGTGCCAATGCCCAACCACCTGTAATGCCTTTTTCTGAGATTAAACATATAACACATCATTTCCAATCAGAAGAACCGTGTATATAAAATGAGACAGTAATGCAGAGATTTGATGACCCTCGTCTATTGGACAAATTGAAGCAGATAACCCAGCCAAGTTCATCCAATAAAACGAAAATCAGTTTTCAATTTCAGTATATTTTACTCCTAGTCACATCATAAGAAATACAACACTACCTCTTTTATGTTAAACATTTACATATACTAGAAAAAAATGGGTAGAAGTCATTTCAGTATTACAGTCCAGCAAGTTTTAATCCGGCTTGCGCTAAGGACACAGTTAAAATGAAAAACATCTCTTATTAAACAAACAAAAAACCACCCAAATCCATACCTTGTCAAGAAAGGTGGGGCGGTCCACGGAAGACTCTTTGGAGATTGGTGGGCGGCAGCCAAGGGGTTTGGTGACCATTCCATTGTAGTCAGGCACTCCCAGTCCACGCTTGTCCATGTCCACCTTCTTTTCCAGCAGAGCGCCTGGAACACAACCACAGAAGGCACACTTAAAACGCCCGAGGAACCAGTGATGCTGCTGAGCACATGACGGGCGCCAGCTGAAGCCTCTAAGGAAGGATCCAAGACCCTCAACCCTCCAGAAAACAGGGAGGCTCTTGGTTCGGTTCTGGCTGAGCCTGGACAGATCCGGTCGCTGCTCAGGCCTCCCTCCATTCCTGCTCCTCTCTACCTGCTTCGTCCACTCCAGCCACACTGGCCACCTCTGCCCCTCAGGGGCTCGGCCATCCTGTCCCCGGGAGGCAGCCCCCTTCTTCACACAGGCCTCAGTGGTCACTTTCTCAGATGGGCCTTCCCTGATTAGTTGTCTAAAACAGCTCCTCTGTCCCACCTCCCAGCCACTGATTTCCACTTACTGAGTCCTTATTAGTTGCAAGGACTCTTCTAGACGGTGGAGATACAATACAATGCAAGGCAGACATAGCT
The DNA here is from genome assembly GCF_021613505.1 of Equus quagga. Classification (NCBI taxonomy): domain Eukaryota; kingdom Metazoa; phylum Chordata; class Mammalia; order Perissodactyla; family Equidae; genus Equus; species Equus quagga. The sequence goes on along the minus strand of NC_060277.1, from coordinate 112,080,941 downwards.
TTTGTCCTCATGGTCTTTCAGTCTAGTGACTAGAATCTGTTTAGCTCACTTCAACTTTGTACTATTTCACAATTCTAAGAAGTCAGAATGAACTTCAACTCACAGTGACATTTTTCTCTGTCTTGGCAGCTTATACCATACATTTTGGCACGTGCACATGATTATAAAGTTGATCCTCATTACTGGCAGATTCTGTACTTGTGAATTCATCTACTAGCTAAAATTTATTTGCAGTCCCCAAAATCAATAATTGTGGCACTTTTGTGGTCATTTGTGGATGTCCACAGGGCAGTGAAAAATTCAACTCGCCCGACACGCACATGCGTAGTGCAGCTCAAACCAGATGACGCTCTGCTTCTTACTCCAGCTCTCCCAGGGCACACAAGTGTCCTTCTTGTGATCTAGTCTGTGCCATGTTTTTTGCATTTTTGTGCTTTTTATTGGTGATTACAGTGTTTAAAATGGTCCCCAAGCATGGTGCTGAAGTGCTATCTAGTGTGTTTCTGAGTGCAGGAAGGCTGGGATGTGCCCCACAGAGAGAACACACAGATAAGCTTTGTTCAGGCGCAAGTTATGGTGGTACTGGCTACGAGTTCAGTGTTAATGAATCAATAATATGGCACATCCAGAAAAAGGAAGAGAAAAGTCATTGATCTGTACGTAAGGATCCTCGCAAAGAGTAAAGTAACATCTACAGTGTGTGATGAAGTTATGGAAAAGATGGAAAAGTGGTAAATTTGTGGATTTGAGAGATGACATTAAAAAAAAAAAGGCACAGCTGACAGCATTGGTGTGAGTCTAAAAGCCAAAGAAATTTATGGTCACATTACCCCCAGTCAGGAAAATGTTAAACCCTTCTTAGCTAAAGTTTTATTACAAAGAAATATGGTACGATTATTTGCGAGAAACATTTATTAAATAAGGTGTCTTTAAACAAAAACATGCATAAAGCAAGGTTACATATTGCCTGGTTGACAAAAATGCTGTGGCCAGAGACTCACAGGAACCCCACCCGATGCCCCCGAGAGCCACGGCTCAGTGTTTGCTATCCAGTGTGTGCAGTGACCTCACAGAACCTAAGTACCACGAACAATGAGTCAGCTGTCTTTTACACGGACATATTTAATATCACTATTATTAGGAAAGCAGCTCCAGCTTGTTCTGACAGTAAATCTCATCTCTCAACGAGAGTAAAAGCTCAGCCAGTGTGTGATGCTTCTGGTGGCCCCTGAACGAGCCCATTCTAGGGCAAGGCATGAGAAACGTGCCTGGTCAGTATTGAACGAAGTCTGGCCTGTGGTCTCAGTGCCTTTCTCCAAGAGTGTCATTATCACCTCCCCTTAAAACAGATGGAAAAAATGCATCTATTTGTTGAAGTACTGGAAGAAAATGGAAAAAGCAAACATGCTTCCCTGTGGCATTTGGCTGTTTGTCCCCAGAGCCCCAGCCCCAAGAGACTCGCTACGTGGTTAGTGCACGTAGTGTGGCTCCTCCTGCTTGCGGCCTCCTGACTCCCCAGCACGTGTCCCACCATTCATCTGTGACTATGATGAAACGCTTCTGGAAATAAAAACTCCACAAACTGGTACCTTTAGAAAAAGTGTACTTCAAGTGTGTCATCTTACTTACTCATGGCCTGGTCAAGGTTCATATTATTACTCTTCAAGGCCTCTTCAGCTGGCTCTCTCTGTGTGAGGAAACAGTGTTCATTAGGATTGCATGCTAAAAAGAAAACCTTGTAAAGAGTCTTATCACTATCAACTTAGGGAAGTGATTATTATCAACCTAATATTTTTAGGTTTTGGAACTGGAAATACTTTTCTTCATTGTTGAGGTTAGAGATAAATGTCTTGTAATAAGAAAAGTATTGAATTGATTTTTAGAGTAAAGAACTTGTATTTAACATTTCAAAAAGAAAACATACAATGCCAGTAGAATCCTGTAATTGTTTCTGTACCACATTGAACAGCAATGGTTCAGCAAGGATGAAATCTCTGCCAGGAGAGCAGAGCCACAGACATGGACACATGCAGACAGTAAGGCAGGACAGACTCCTGTGCTAATGAGCCACCTCTCTGTGCGGCTCTCTCACGCCAGCAGCCGCAGCAAAGTCACTGGAAGAGTCAGAGCGCAGAGCTGCATTCTCTACTTCACGGGCTCTAAGCTCCGCTGCCAACCACTTTTCATTAAGAAATGTAAAAACAAAACAAAACATAACAAGTAGATTCCTTTTGATAATTATCCCTATGATTGGAACAGACTGATCTCATCAGAACACTGAAACCAAGCAGAGGCACCGTGTTTCAGTACCACAGTGTAACTCTGGACTCCCGGACGGGCCTCCACGTTTCCTGCCATCATTTCACACATGAAGAGGTTGGCCCACCCAGGCCAGGCGCCCTGCCCAGTGTCAGAGGACCTGCGCCCAATGGGAAATATGGTGTTCCCTCCTCTAGACTGGCAACATTTTGGACTCACTCTTTAGGGACATCCACAGTAATCAAAAGGTAAATACTCATTTGAATAAGGATTTGGAAAGAAGACATTTGAAGGGAATACATGGCAGATATAGGCAATATCCCTCACTATCGGACCTCTTGCCATTCCTTCTTAGGAACTGGACAGATGGTGATAAATTTTCAGAGGAATACCCTGTGATTTCAAACTCTCCCTAACAGATCTGATTGAAACTCAGCAAAGTTTAGCTCAGGATCTTTCTCTGGACACGAAGCTTTAGTACTTTATACCAATTTTTCTCTTGCAATCTTTGTTAATCTACTGCATAAACTAAGGAAAACTTACTTCTAATTACGAATTAAAAGAAAATATAAAACTGTATAAAACAAAGAAAATTAAAAATCACACAGCATTTTTTATTCTAGGAAAAGGCTCTCACATCTTTCCCAATAGAAATGATGTGGGTCTTTGCTGTAGTTCAAAGCAATGGTCCCTACACAGAAGTGCCCAGGTGAAAGGGGAATTTACGAGTTAGGTTATGTCAACAGTCTCATCCCTCAAAAGTCTTCCTTCCTCGTTACACATGATAACGTGGACAGGACACAACGGGGCCATGCACAGCAGGACACACGGTGGGTAGCAGTAAAACAGGACAGCAGTCACCGGGAAGCCCATGTCTGTGAGTTGTCTGATGAGCCGGTTCATGATCCAGGCCTCGTCCTGCTTGCCAGACGTTTTCACGCCCTAGAGTGAAGTGTGGGCAGGGGAAAGTCCATGAGTCACATTTTAATGCATTTCTTCTAGAAATGCGAGAGGCTTAGAATTCATGGTGACTTATAGGTCACAGAACCTTTCTGTATTAATGTGGAATAGTGCTGGACTCCAGCAAGTCCTTGACAGGGCTTGGTGCCTAGTACTACGGAACGCTTCAGGGGACATCTGTAGGTTGGCATATGCGTGTAATTTATGGACTTGAAAAAGCAAGATAATTACTTCCCTTCCCCAGAGGATGAATTTAGTTCATCACAGTATGTACTACACTTCCATTATCAAATAATCGTAGTAAGAGCTCCCTTGAACATGGTCCTATGCTAATAAGTTTGTGAAGTTTACTAAAAATTACATGGTTTTTGCCCTTTTATAAGCTTTATTCTAAAAAAATGAAAAAATACAGGGGTTCATTCCAACAGAATGAAAAGGCAACAAGAAGAAAGGAACAAAAAATCTGTTAATTTCTTAAGTATTTGTTGCTTACAGCCCTTTGGGTGAGAAAAAGTAACTGGGAAAGTGCCAGTGAGGGAGAAAGGAGAGGTCAGCTTCAGAAAGAAAGCAGCAGAGCAGAGGAGGGAGGCGGGAGTGCGGCAGCAGGGCTGGGGCAAGACGGGAGCCCTGCTCTCAGCGTTCCCTCCCGTTCTACAATTACAAAGACTAACGCTGCATTAATACAATGTAAAAACCCTCCTCTAAAAATATTCCTTATAGTGCTTTTCGAAATCGAGCCTGCCATAACGACAGAACAGAGCCTACGGGCCAATATTAAACTAACGGGCCTTCTCTCCTTGAGGAAGCAGCTCATTTGGGGACCATGTTCATCATCACTCTGCTACCAGAGCCAGATTTGCCAAGAAGATACAATATTTTACCAATTTGGTATTTCTTGTCCCATCATTAACCGGGTTATTTGCCAGCCCAATTGTAAAAAGACTTCTTTTTGAGGTCTGTAATCACTCCTACTCCTTACGAAGAGAGCCCTGGTTTTTGCTTCTGGGTTCTGCTTACCGCTATTTGAATAATTTTTTAAACTAAATATTTTTGAACAGATAATACATTCATACGATCGGAATGCAGAAAAAAGGCATACACAAAAGCATCTTCTTCCCACCATCCCCTATCCACTTAGTTCTTGTGTTTTCTAAGAGGAAAACTCTTTGGAGTTTCTTGTTTATCCTTCCCAAGAATCTTTTAACTCTACAGAAGCCATTAGGAATGACGCATTTTTTTCTTCTGTTCCCCCTGCCCCTCCAAAGTGGTGGTGTACTACACATATTTTTCTGTACCTTGCCTGTTCATTCAATCATATATTTTGGTGATCCCGTCATACAATATGTATAGAACTTCTTTTAAAAAATCTGTTTAGCTTTCCATAATACGAATGTGCCATAATTTAACTAGTTACTCCATGAATGCACATAGAAGTGATTCTCATTTTTTTACTACAAAAATGCTAAAATAGAAAACTGTGTACAAATGCCGTTTGCTATACCCATGACAAGTGGCAATGCTGTGTCACAGTGTGGATGCAGCTGTAATTTTGATAGATAACGTCACACTGCCGTTTGGTTATCCTAATTTATAGTCCTACCAGCAACGTATGAGAGTGTTGGTTTTCTCACAGCTTTGCGAACAGAGCGTGCTTATTAAACTTAATGGATTTCTGTTGCTCTGAGAGATGAAAAACGGCATCTCTTGGTATTGTTTTAAATTGAATTGTCTTTCCATAAGTCAAGTTGAATATCCTTTCATAGGTTTATGAGCTATTTGTATTCCTTTTCTATGGATCATTTTTTTGCTCATTTTTCTATTGTGTTATTGGTTAATTTTTTAAAAATACCAGTTTCTAGGACTTTTTTTAATGTATCAGGGAGATCAGCCCTCTCTATGGCACGAGTTACAAATACTTCTTCCAGTTTGTTATTTGTCTTTTGACTTTGATTATGATATTTTCTGTCATGTGTAGTTTTTATGCTTATCTACTCAAGTTTATAAGTCTTTCATTTTATGGCTTTTAGATTTTGGTCATAGTTAGAAAGCCCTCTCCCACTCCAAGATTGTTTTAAAAATTAACATTTTTATATTTTTATTTTTCACATTTAAATTTATGATCTACTTGGAGTTTGTCTTGGTGCACATGAGTTATGGATCTCGCTTAATTTTTTCCAGACGGCTGCCCATTTGTTTCAAGACTACTTAATGGTCTACCTCAGGAGTTCTCAGACTTTTTGGTCTCAGGCCCCCATTACTCTCTTTTAAAGACTGAGGATCCCAAAAAACTTTTGTTTATATTGGTTCTATCTATTGATATTTACTGTACTAGAAATTAAAACTGAGAAATTAAGAAACATTTATTAATTTCTTTGCAAATAACAATAACAAATCCATTATATGTTAACATAAATAACATTTTTTTAATGGAAAATAATTATATTTTCTTTTTTTTAAGATTGGCACCTGAGCTAACAACTATTGCCAATCTTTTTTTTTTCTTGCTTTTTTCTCCCCAAATCCCCCCAGTATATAGTTGTGTATTTTTTTTCAGTTGTGGGTCCTTCTAGTTGTGGCATGTGGGATGCTGCCTTGATGTGGCCTGACAAGTGGTGCCATGTCTGAGCCCAGGGTCCGAACCGGTGGAACCCTGGGCTGCCGAAGCAGAGCACGAGAACTTAACCACTCGGCCACGGGGCTGGCCCCTATATTTTCTAAAACAAAAATTTTTAGCAAGAGTGGCACTGTTATGCATGCTTGCAAAACTCTTTACCATCTGGCTTCACAGAAGCAGCTGATTCTCGCGTCTGTCTCTGTATTCGTTTGCTATGACATTGATTCGCGTATTCTCTGGTAAACTCTGCCTTACGCTTAGGAGAGAGCCCCCTCTGCAAGGATCCTTGGAGCACTCTGAGAACCTTGGTCTCTCACCATTACTCGGAGACACCACCGTTCAACTGGCTGGGTTTTAAGCACCAGTGACTCTTAGAGCTGCTTTTCTTTGGCATCACACACACCTTTTGGAGTCCTTTTTTGGAGGCGTTCCCCCAGGAACTGCAGGAGGAGGTGCTTTCTTGGGAAGCAGCATTGTTCCACATGCTCCCTTCTTCCTCTTCCCACTGACCAGTACCGAGGTTCATGTCATCCCCACCACTGCCCCAGCCTTCTTGCATAGATTTTGAAGCTAGAAAGAGAGTGAACATGAACCTATCAAATTCACCATTCGTAAAGTAGACAACGCTGCACTACCATGTCATTTAGGGGGAGGGAGGACAAAAGGGGTGTACTGTAATCTACCTTTCTACTACTTCATTTTCTCTCAGATCTAAGAATTGAATTTCTCCCACTAGACACATAATTATGTATGTATGTATTTTTTCTTGAAACTCCAGCTATTTGTTATAGTCGGCGCTGTTCTAAACTTCCTTAACTAACTATAGATCATTCTGAAGCATGGATATTCTAAAAATAAATCCTGGGGGCTACAGCAGAAGGTGGCACTCTCTACATGGTATGAAATGGCCAGTAAGATGCAGAGTCCTGAAAAACATCACTGTCCCCCACGTGGTTTTTAATCACCACTTGATCCCAACCTGCCACAATAAGCCATGGGGACCAGCGCTCTTCCAGCATGCCCTGGGGATCCCGAGAAACGCGGCAGGTCTGCAGTTGGGCCCAAGAGTCTGTGTTTCTGACAAGCTCCTAGGAGAGGCTCCCAGAATAACAGGATAGAGACACCTGAGGCCTTAGGCAGACAGAGCTACAAGCTGAATACTGAGTTTCAATTTCAGGATATTATTTTTTCTCCTTTCTTAAAATATAAGGTGATTTTTGGTGTAAAATTTACCCCAAATTTTCACTCCCTGGGAGAACTTGAAGAAGGCCAAAGATTAGGTGATAGTACAGTTAGCAGGAGTCTCTAAGACGATGAAGGTATGTTGCTTACAAGGTGGACAGCCATATAATTGGGCCTCCAAGGACAAATTACAAAAACAAATATATCACCTCAAAATGGCAAGTGAATCTAAATACCCAGAAGCTCCCTTATCCTTTAGATTTGTAACAAAAAGTAGTATGAATGGAATAAGTAATCCAGTAGAATGGTGGATATACAGAGCATACCATCCAGTGCTAGCAAAGTAACAAAATACAAAACCAATAAAGTTGCATTTTCAGATCTAAGACATTTAATGATGTCCAAAGAATATACGAAACTTCTGCAGCTACGTGAACGATTAACTTTAACATCAGACTAAATCAGCAACCTTACACTCACACTAAGGTCTTAAGCATCATACTGCAAAACACCCACAAATGACAGAATTCTACTTGCTAAACATGATCTGGACATTTATGAGAATATATACCTTATATGTGTACGTATTAAACTTTCAGATAATGGGAGGAAAATGCAGCACAATTTTTCTTTCATTTTTTCAAAAGAAAGAAAAAGAAAAAAACCTGGAGTATTCAAAGCAGAATTTTGTTTACAAGATGAAAGCAAGGCAAGAAGTGTCAGACGGCTGTGAAGTAATATGTTTTCAAAACCTAATCTCGAGAAGGAAAAATAGCATGCTGTATCCAGCTTGCTCCGTGAGACAGCAAGTTCAGACTGCTTCAAGTGGCAGGTAGGAGAATACTGCTGAACAAGTGGATGCTACTAATAGTGTGAAGCCGATATGCTAGATTGTTCAGGTTCTTGTATTAATTTTTTTCAAAAAAGGAGAGCATGAATTTCTATTAAAATCTCCTTTGTGTTCATGTGTCAGACATGGCAAATATTTCTTTATAGTCTTGGTTTAATGTTAGTCTTAAAGTGAAAATAAAATGAGGAAAGTGTTCTAAAAAATTAATTCTTAAAATTCAGTGAAAAGTATCCTTCTAAATAAAATACTGACACTTCTAAACTGCCAATACAGGGCACGCAGAATGCTGGCTCACCTGGTTTGCACAGGGCTGGGGCGGCAGCGGGAGCCCCGGCTCTTCCGAATGTCACCGCTGGCTCAGCAGGCTGATCCCCCCAACCGCTGCCACTGCTCGGCGGCTTGCCCCACGCTGCCGTGCCGTTGTCAACCAGGGTGGAAGGGGAGGAGGGCTCTCCCCAAGAGCTCTCAGGCTTGGAATGAACATTAGGCATTTCTCCCCAGCCTGAGGACACTGAAAAGGGTACCAAGGGAGAGACAACATCGTAAAAGCGAAACAGAGAAAGTAAAAATGGTAATTTCAAGTTCAAAATAATTTTGAGATAATGTATCTTCAGCAGGGCTTTTAGTAGAAAGTGAAAAGGAGACAACATTAAATCCAATTTGTTTAGTTTTTTTTTCCCTTCTTCTTCTCCCCAAAGCCACCCAGTACATAGTTGTATATTCTAGTTGTGAGTGCCTCTGGTTGTGGCATGTGGGACGCCATCTCATCATGGCCTGATGAGCGGTGCCATGTCCTCGCCCAGGATCCGAACCAGCAAAACCCTGGGGCACTGAAGCAGAGTGTGCGAACTTAATCGCTCAGCCACGGGGCCAGCCCGTTCAGCTTTTTAAAGTTGTAATTTTCTCATTCCTGACCCTTACTCACTTAAAACTGAAAGTCCGTTAAAGATGATTAAATTCACAGTATTTGCAACATATTAGGGTTTAAAAGATGAGTTTAAAACTAACGTTTAAGAAGTAGCTTTTTTACTTCTGGTATTACATGTAACGACCTAAAGAAATTTTATGGCACATTATTCTCTTACGAGAAAAATTTACAAGTTGCAAATATATACTGAAAAATTATTCTTATCTTTGACCAACCATCAAAGGCACAAATCTGGGCAAAGAAATGAGAAGATGGCAGATTAAACAGGTACAGATAAAGTAATAACTAGAGAACTCAGACATTTCCCAGGTACCATCTCATGAGCTGAGAAAGAGGCGAGGCATTTGCCTTAAAAGATGGGAACAGGGCTGGCCTGGTGGCGTAGTGGGTGGGTTCGTGCACTCTGCTTCGGCGGCCTGGGGTTTGAGGATTCGGATCCTGGGCATGGACCCGTGCACTGCTTATGGAGCCATGCCGTGGCAGATGTCTCACATATAAAATAGAGGAAGATGGGCATGGATGTTAGCTCAGGGCCAATCTTTCTCAGCAAAAGGAGGAGGATTGGCAACAGATGTTAGCTCAGAGCTAATCTTCCCAGAAACAAAACAAAACAGAAAAAAGCAAGGGTGGCTCCCACAGGCACACTGACTGCAAGGGTTTTTCAAAAATTCTTCCTTCTTCCTCTGCCCAGTCCTGTTGCCATAGCATCCTGATCGGGAACTGGCACCTGATAAGGGTACAAATGAAACTAAATAAGGGTACCTAATGAATCCAGAAGGTTATGGCATCCATACCTAGAAGCACAGAAGTTGTCATGGGACCATGCAACAATAAGGATCTCCCCACTCTCTTGTAAGAAAAACACTTTATGTTACATATGTAAACTTCATTTTTCCCAATCAGCCACATTCTGACCATTTTTGGTGAGAAAGACTGCGCCTAAGCTAACATCTGTTGCCAATCTTCCCTTCTTATTTTCCCCTCTCTCCCCAAAGCCCCAGTATATAGTTGTATATCCTAGTTGCAAGTCATTCTAGTTCATCTATGTGGGATGCTGCCACAGCATGGCTTGATGAGTGGTGAATAGGTCTGCACCCAGGATCCAAACTGGTGAACCCTGGGCTGCTGAAGTGGAGTGCACAAACTTAACCACTACGCCACTGGGCCAGCCCTCCACATTCCGATCATTTTGCTTCTGCCTATAAGCTCACTTGACACTTGATAGTCATATTGCTAACTCGTATCAGTTGTAATGTTCATATATATACAGTTTCTCACAGATAGAAATGAGAATGTTTTAAATACTGAAGAACAGAAGGCATAAAATGAAAATAACCATAGATTTTAAATTATTTGGTTGCAATACAGATATTATGATCTCAATTATAAAATTTATTTTCTGACTAAAAATAACATGAAATAAGTTCTTTGATGCTCTCTATTCTAACAAGATGCAATAATACTGAGGTGACAAAAGGACATGCAACTTATGAATTACTTAAATTACAAGTTCTATGCTGAGCCATCTATTATGTAAATCACAACAGGGAAGTTAGCTCCAACCAGTTATTGTCGACAACTCCTAACTGTAATATTACCTAAAATTACACAGAAAACAATAATGTATACTGGGAGAAGTACTTTCACAAACTGAAGGTATGAAATTAAATCTGGAACATTAACATAGCTGATAAAAATAATGAATGTTTTTGGAAGATAAAACAACTTGGGTGTTACCAAAGGCCCATCAGCTGTAAAAACACTGACTGATTGCAGGTAATTAAGTAATGAATTCACCTGAAATTTGTCATCCTTATATTTCCATCTCTCTGAAAGGCAATACTATAAATTATTTAACTAAGTCAAAACTAAGAATAAATATTAAGACTTTGGTAATTATAATTAATTGATTTTTATAAAGAGTTTTTAATTCCTGTTAAAGCAGCAGAAACATCTACAGAGTATTTTTATATAGAAGGCAAATGATTTGTAAGGAGCATGTTTCAAAATCTTAGAAATAAATGGACGAATAATTGCTTACTCAAAAATCAAGAAAACAATATTTCCATTTTAAGTTGATCTCTGGCAAGAAAATAATTTACTTACAATGCCGAACTAACATATACATCAGAATGTGTGTACTGCTGGACACACGGAAGGCTCTATGAGAGATGCTGAAACTCAGGCAGACTAGACATTTTTGATGCAAAGCAAATACTTTCAGTAGCCAGAAAATAATTTTAAATACATACTACTAAAATCAATAATCCTCCGTGTTTAGTGCTTATTGCTGGAGTGAATCTGGTATTGTTTTTGTAAATAATTTTATAGAGGTTCCCTTAAAGTTGGGCTTAAAGAGGCAGAACAAATTTCTGCCTTACATTTAAAACATTGATATTAAAATTCCAAAAGCAGTCCTTCAAATACTACCGCTTTTGGGAAAATCTTTCTGCACCGTGGGGTTCAGGAATCGTCATCTCCCTTCTTCAATTGAACAAATACAGTGTTGGGAATAAAACAATAATAGTAATGAAATGCCACCAGAACATGTAGTTTTCATTCAATTTTAAATATACATTCTTCATCACTCTATCAGAATGAAGAAAACAAAGTGTCTACTGGTGTACACCCAGAAGACTGGATAAAAATGAACACGAAGCAGATAGAAGGCCAGGAAACACAACCGCGGGCAGGAGAATCTTCACCCGCCGTAAGGATTCTCATCTTAAGCACCCCCGAGAGTCAAGCTGGGAGCTGGCATTGGTCCTTCCGGGAAGCAAGAAGTCAGGGCTAGCCTGTTCCACGGCTGCTACTTGGACAGTGGCCTAAGCATGACAGGCAGTTCATTTCGGGGGGGGGAAGAAAGGTTCAGTTAAAAAGTGGCCAACTATAATCAAGTGAAGGAAAGAGAAAGAGAAAGGACTAAAAATTCAGTTGACTAAGGATTTGAGTGCTTGCCATGTGTTCTGCAGTTTTAGGTACTGACTTAAATATTAATGTGATGGGACTTTGCTCACCTCAATGGCCTTTAAACATAATGTTAATTTATTATAATGCCTTCTTGGCCACTAGCTCAGAGAGGGACAGCATAATTGGTCCATAATTGGACAGCTGCAGCAACAATTAATTTTTCATATTTGAAATCAAGACAGGTACTTATAAAGTGAAGCTTATAAAGAAGAGTTTGCTCACCCAAACGGCAAAGTATCCTATCTTTCAGAATGCCTTGTCTTGTAGCATTTATTTCACACTTTGTTACAAATTCAGGGGACTCTATTTGAGGCTTACAGACAGGGGTTCTTTTCAAAAACGGGCCAGGTGACCTTGAGCTGCACGGCGACCTCTTAGAGGAATTTCTTTTTTTTTTTTTTTTAAAGATTTTATTTTTTTCCTTTTTCTCCCCAAAGCCCCCCGGTACATAGTTGTATATTCTTCGTTGTGGGTCCTTCTAGTTGTGGCATGTGGGACGCTGCCTCAGCGTGGTTTGATGAGCAGTGCCATGTCCGTGCCCAAGATTCGAACCAACGAAACACTGGACCGCCTGCAGCGGAGCGCGCGAACTTAACCACTCCGCCACGGGGCCAGCCCCTAAAGGAGCTTCTTTTGCCTGCTTTACTGGGACATTACAGAGGGCAGGTATTACAAACAGAAAAAAAAATCTTATTTAGCTTTTATTTTACTGCATTAAAACAGATTTTAAATGTGCTCTTTTTTATTGATATGTAGGGGGCCAAACCGTACTTTTACCTGTCTTATTCAGCTTGAATTGAAGGCACCTGAAGTGAAAATGTTCATGTGTGCACCCATGACTTACACTGACAGGGATCGCCTCCTCCCTCTTTAGCAGGACTTCTGATTCCCTGCTCCTCCTCCAACTCCAGACCCACTTACCAAGCCCCTCAAAACATAGGAAAGGAAAAACACCATAACCAAACCCAAACTCAAGAAAAATCCTATGTCCACAAAAAGCACAGATTGCTCAGATCGGTCCTCTCTTAGCAACTACTGCGGGCTGCTTAAATCAGACTCAGGCTGGCTGGAGAGGCCGGTGAGACTCATTTCGGAAGCAGCAGCGTGAAGAGCTGAGCTCTCACAGCGGCTTGCCGATTCACTTCATCCGCAGGTGACTCTACTTTTTGGTAATATTTTGACACGAACGGACGACAAAGGAGGAGGTGAGCTTCCAGGACAGTGAGTCCTGCAGGAAGGACCACATTCTCCAGCTTCTGCTCTTGAGGAGACTTAGGGAAACGACATACATGTTTTATCCACCTAGGCAGAGGATTCCTAATCCCAATTTTTTCCAAGTTTTAGTTCAGTGAATGGATGACATGCCACTTCCACGATTAGCGTAAGGATCTCGGCCTTTGTTATAATATTTGTGCCAGAAAACTACGACATAAATATAATGTCACTAGATTAAATGCCCAAACGCAAAGTAAAGCTTGCCTCTGGCTGAAGCCTTCTCTCCCTTGCATGAGACAACTACAGTGATTATCGGACAGCTGAAGTGCTTGGAGATGGCTAGACATTCCTGAGGAGCTGAGGAGGACAGGTAGTAAAATGGATTAAAAAAACTCTGGAATAAGGGGCTGGCACCGTGGCCGAGTGGTTGAGTTCGCGCGCTCCGCTGCAGGCGGTCCAGTGTTTCGTTGGTTCGAATCCTGGGCACGGACATGGCACTGCTCATCAAACCACGCTGAGGCAGCGTCCCACATGCCACAACTAGAAGGACCCACAACGAAGAATATACAACTATGTACTGGGGGCTTTGGGGAGAAAAAGGAAAAAAATAAAATCTTAAAAAAAAAGCAACTCTGGAATAAGATCCACATTAGTAGTATACTTCTGGTTTTCTGACTGGCAGATGGTACTATTATTTCACTTTCACCCCCTGTTGGAAGACACAACCCCAGGGAAGACTTCACGAACCCGCTACGTCACTGGTTTAGCTTGGACCAAGTCCATGGCCTTCATATCTGACTCCAAATTAACTGTACAGTGACCTCTCTGCCCCCACCCTCATCCCCTTCAAATCATCTGAACGTTTTGGTGAAACCTGACAGAGTTGGGAGATGAAAGAAGCCACCTCTGGAGGTTCTCCCTCAATCTCATCGTCAGATTCCGAGTCTACTGTGAGGCTCTGTTATTCATCTAAAGTTTTAATTAATATTCAATGTTCTCCTGTGTCCGCAAACTGATTTCTAAGTGTCCCAGAATATTCATTTCTAAGTGCACTAGATAATCAGGCTGCTAAGTATTTTTAGGATCTGCTTTTATTCACTCACAAACGTAAGTCAATGCTTTGCTTGCACTTTCTCACTTTTGGCCACATCTCCACTAGTTGTCAAAAAAACAGACTGGTTCTTCAGTGACTTAGTAGCACCTTGCTACAGCAAGGGACAGGCTAGCAGGTCTTGCACATTTGGCTCAATTCACACTAGGTCACCGGGGCAACGTCAAAGAGGAGGGACTGCCCGGGCCAGCCTACACAACTCAGCCCTCTCCGTTAACTACAACCTCATGAGTCCTTCTCAGGCAGCTTACCGTCTCTAATCAACAGACAGGCAGCTCTAGATTATCACTATGTTCCACCTCCAGAATGGGTTTGAACCAGATCCAAATAATCCAGTTTATGAAACTACACTGCATTTCCTAAATTAATATCAGTTTTCCTCAGGCTCATCAGAAAACTAATTAATATCAATACAACTAGGATGACACAAACATGATTGTCCCTTAGCTTTTACTTCTATAAAACTGGACACATGAGGGCCAGGCCGGTGGTGCAGTGGTTAGTTTGCAAGTTCTGCTTTGATGGCCCGGGGTTCGCTGGTTTGGATCCTGGGTGCAGGCATGGCACCGCTTGGCAAGCCATGCTGTGGCAGGCGTCCCACATATAAAGTAGAGGAAGATGGGCACAGATGTTAGCTCAGGGCTAATCTTCCTCAAAAACACAAACAAACAAAAAAAAACCTGGACACATGAAAAAACATGTAGTTGAGAAACCATATTTTGTAACAGAGATCAATACCCTTAAATGGTAATGATCCACAACTTAAAAAACAACTTAAAACCCAAACTCTGAGATAAGTGAAAATCTTGTAAAATCAGCATAGGTGAATAGCAAAATTGCAGAATGCTTGTAAAAGACCAACTGTGTAAATAGCAGGAACTTCAGATACTCACCAGGTGTACCACTCGGTTTGGAGCAGAGAATTCCTTTCTATTTATGAAAACCAGTCTGGGTAAGTATTCAAGCTACTAGCTCACTCACAGCCCAGCGGGTGCTGTTACTACTGCTCCCATCACTGATCAGGGCTGCCCAGCTAGCACAACGCCCACAAGGAGGGCCAAGGGCTGACATTTGTGATAACGAATGCAGAGGACCAAACGGAACCAGTGCGTTGTGACTGCTACGAAGGGAACCGGTGTGAAGGCCTGACTGTCCCTTCCACCGGCTCAAAGACTCGCTTGCGCTAAGAAGCTGGGCAAGCGATAGGCATAGAGCACCTGGGATCACTGAGGGTGATGAACTCTGCTCTCACTGCACAAGGACGCTTGGCTCAGGCCTGAGATTTGAATATCACACGTAATGTAGGGCAGGGATAATGCCTCAGTGCAGCTACTTTGTGTCATGAGAGAAAAAGAGACTAATAATGAAAAAATCACTCAGTAACCCCATCATACGTTGTGCAATACACTCGACCTAGTTTCTGCATAGGGGCTTAGTGCACAGAAAAAATCTGTCTAACTTCTTGTTTGTCTCTGTTCAGTGGTAAAACAAAATCCACCACTGCTTCTCCACTACCAGACGACTACAGAGACCACACACGTGCCTAAGGCCCAGGGGCTGGAGGGAAGAAGAGGACATGGTAACGCAGGTGATGGAGCACAGTGTCCTTCCTCTACGTTAGGTGATAACAAGTGCAATTTGCTAAAGAAAAAGTTATCTATAATATTCATATAAAAAAGAACGACGTGGGCCCTTCTAACTAAACAGGAACGCGCTTATCCAGGGACAAGTCCCAGTAAGAGCAGATTCTAAGGATAACATATCAAAGAGGAAAAAAATCACAAATGCAACGTGGTGCCAATCTCTGTGGGGTGTCATGGATGTAATATTTTAGAAACAGTACCAGGCAAGCTACACATCACTCATCTGAGACCGTGCCACCTCGTCACCACATGCGTGCCCTCAGTAAGCTACTTCATCTCCCAGGTTTCACCTGTAAAATGAGGCCCGAGGGCGAAGGATTACAGAAGACGCGTGACGAGAGGCTGCACGTGCTCACCCAGCACTGTCAGCCCACACTTAGTGCCAGGACCCCACGCAAGCAAAAGGGTACACTTTCCCAGAAGATGAGCAGGAGAAGGAGGGGACTCCAGCTGTGACCCATGAGGACAGTCGTGGGTGGGTGGCACCTGATAGCTACTTGTAACTATTAACTCTTCTCAGAGAACTTTGTGCATACGGTTACTACAATGCTAATCACACCACTAAATTTTATATTACTGGCCTCTCCCACTGGACCATACCATGTCTTATTGTCTATATCCCTTCATTTTTGGCATTAATTACCTCTTTCTTCTTGCTTCCTCTCTTTCCCTCAAGTACTTTACAAAATTTAAGTGCCTAGAAATGTCAGTCATATATTAGTAAAAAAGCAGGAATCACAAATTCAAATACCTCAGGGAACCAGCCAGTTAACGTACACAGGCCTGTAAACATGGAAGAAGAGCGAGAACACAGGCTTGGTGATCAATGGCTACTGCTCAAAAGCCTCAATGCTGGGACACAACATGGGGTGGTGGGGAGTGTGGCAAACTGGAAAGCAAAGGCCCTATCGAGGTAGCCACTCGAGTTGATTGCTGCCATGCGAATGCAATGTGTCAGACCATCCAGGTTTCCAAAAGAAGCTAGAAATCTAGAACTTTATATAAAACATTTTCATTACAAAACATTTATTCACATGAAAAATGTGGGCCAAAAGGCACATCTGTGGGACCAGGTACAGCCCAAGGACCATCAGGTTTTTACCTTTGGTTTGGTGACAGTGAAGTGTATGTAGAGGCTGAAATAGTCTTGAGCTCCTTAAAGGATTTCTGACGTGGTGGCTCTGAGATAAACGCGAACTGCTGAGGACTCTGAGAGGAGGCTGGAGGGCTGTGGGGGCTCTGGAGGGCAGCGGCGTTTGAACTGAGCGCAGCCCTCCTTGCCCCCAGCTGCTGGGCGCTCACAGTGAAAATCAGACAGCCGCCGACACGCCCAGGCTGTCCTGTGCAAGATGACAACCCCTGCACTCGCCCATGGCACTCCTGACTCCCCTCCCCGCTTCCACTCTCCACAGCACCCTCACCACTGGACACACTGCCTGCATATGTGCCAACACATGCAGCCTGGGCTCCCTTGCTGGACTGCTTGCCCCAGCAGGGCAGGGATTCTGTTTTGTTCCCTGCTGTATTTCCCAAAACCAGAGTGCTGCTGGGCACACAGCAGGCCCCAATAAACACACACCGAATAAACCAATGTATCTCCACCGTGGGACTGTGCATTCCACCTAGCAATCCTTCAGGAGCCCCTGGTCAGCTCTCTGTTCCATCTTCTACATGGACTAATGCAACTTCGCCTCTGCTCACACCTTGGCCCCTCCCCTCCCCCTCTCCACTCTAGGCTGGTGTCCTGAATGCTCTCAGAGGAAACAGAATACCAGAAGGTACCCCTTACCCTCTGACTGCAGACAGCCTGGGCCACTCTACAAGACAGATGAAGTGCCCTCTCTCTGACTGGACAAAGAGATTGCCTCCCTTTGCATCCATTCTCCCTCTCTAGATGCTTTTTTTCTATCAGCTTTTAAACATGCTCAAAACTCTACCATCTTAAACTTTCTGCTCTTGACCTTGCCCCTCTACTCATCACCACTCTCCCATGGCTGTACCTTCAGCCTTATCTCTGGCTGAGACCCAGACTTCCATACCCACCCTCTGTTGTCATCTCCATGGAACATGTGCTTCCTGCTGTCTTCCCAGATGAGGCAGTGAATGACACAGTTATCAGCCCACTTGTCCAAGCTCTGAACTCTCTTCGCTCATCTTTCTTCTTTGCTCACACATCCAAACAGTTTCCAAGTCTCGCTGCCATCTCCATCTCCAACCCCCTGCCACTATTCCAATCCAGGCTGCTACCATCACCACCAAAACATTGGCTGAGCTCAGATCCTCTTCTCCAGTTTTGCTTCCCACTGATCCATTCTTAATTTTATAGCTGGAATGACTCTATGAATAACTCTGGTCATTTACTCTGCTTAAATCTTCTCCCTGGCTTCCCAGACTTTTGGATACAATCCAGCTCCTTCATATGGCCTAAAAGACCTTGTGTGATCTTGCCCTGGCCCCTCTCTAGCTTCTTCTCTCTGTAAGGCCTTCTCGTCACTCCCACCACTCACCCCAAGTGCCAACCACTCTGCACTTCATTTTGTTCCTCAAATATGCTACCTCTTCTCCTTGCCTCTAGGCCTTACATGCTAGTCTCTCTATCTGAAACATTCTTCTGTACTGTTATCCAACATCTGTTTACCCTGACCCCTCATGATCAAAATCTTGGTTAGGTGCCACCCTATATGCCGTCCCTTCCTGGTCACAACTGGCTGGCACCATCCTCTAACTGTCTGGGTGCTTGTCTTTCTGTCCAGGTGGTGGTTCAAGGAGGGCAGAGCTCCTGTCTTCTACACTGTCATGTCCTGAGCACCTGCCTGCTATGCCCAGCACACATTCAACAACGTATTTCGAATGAGCGTATGCCAAATAAAAAGATCCAGGTACCAGTCCTAGAAGCATTACCGTAGATGGGGGTGAGACTACGAGAAACCTTACAAACTAGAGCTTTGTCGGTGATCATAAATGATGCGATTGAGGACGCTCAGAGGTGGAAGCTGGATCAGAGGCAGAAGAATGGAAGTAACCAGCCTCAATTTGGTTTCCGATGGAGTTCTGGTACAAGGTAGTGGGGGTGCACAATAGATTCTCTACTCATATCTGTTTCAACGATGTTTGATAGTGAGAATTTTTTTTTTGGGGGTGAGGAATTTTGGCTCTCACCTAACATCTGTTAACACTCCTCTTCTTTTTGTTTGAGGAAGATTGTCACTGAGCTAACATTTGTGCCAATCCTCCTCTGGGCTACGTGGGATGCTGCCAGAGCGTGGTTGGATGAGTGGTGCTGGGTCTGTGCCTGGGATCCGAATCTGCGAACCCTGGGCCGCCCAGGTCGAGTGCGTAAACTTAACCTAGGCACTTTTTTTTAACAAATCCCTGCACACAACAGAATCAACAGGCACTTGGCATCCATTCCACTGCCTTCTGTGAGCCTTCCTGTATTACACAGGCCCAAAGTTAAAAAGCTGCACTTTTCAGACTCCCTTGTAGATTGGGTTCTGGATGCAGATTCGGTTCCATATATAGATGACTGAGTGAGTGACCATGGAGAAAGGACTCTATCCTTAGTCTTGTCTTTATTGCATGTTTATAAAATTTAGGGAAGGCATAAAACTGAAAGGAATAATTAATACGCTGATTATAGAATCAGGGTTCAAAAGATCTCAACAGTCTGGGGCACTAAGTTCACAGGGAGAAAGTTCTACACTTGGGACCAAGCAGCCAATGCACCAGAATAGTCCTGAGTGACGAGGGCTTCACAGTGGTCTTAACAAAAAGACTTCAGATTTTAAGCTCAACTGAAGAAAAATAGTGTGACAAGGCTCAAGAAGGCTAAATGAAACTTAGAACGTGTTACTAGGAGTACGATTTTAGGAGTGAGGGAGGTTATAATCTCAACTAATTCTGCACTGGGTAAACCATACTTATAGTAATGACATCAGTTCTGGGCACAAGGACCCTCACAAGCTATAACTTTTCCAGATGACAACAAAAAGGATTTAAAACTATGAGGAATAGCTGTAGGAGCTAGGAATGTTTCCTGGAGAGTGGGTAGACGGGACATAATAACTATATGCACTTGGTTGAAAAACTGCAGTATGAGAAGAGAAATTAAGCCTTGCTTTGTACTGTCCCAAAATGTTATGAGCAATTAAAGAAACTGGAGGGATGCTGACTGATGCTCAGTCTAAGAAGGACATAATAGCCAGAGGCGCCAGGAAAGACGGTGCCCTGGGCAGGAGGTGGGGGGCTTCCCCGGCACTGTGTGTGTGCCTTTATGCAGAGGCTTCTAGTTGCCTGAGTATGTAGAAGAGAGAAGGCCTCTCTCTGGTCCCTTCCACACCTGGGAGCTCTGCGATTTGGTGAACCCAGCTCTCACTTGTCGCTTAGGCAGATTCCGTGTCTGGAGCCCAGTGATGCCCTGTTCCACGGACCAGCATTTTAGTTAGAAATGTGGGGCTATGGTTAGTTCTCCAGTTACAACACCCAGCCAGATTTCATCTGCATCTCTCATGGGCCATGCTGCATGTTCATTTTCTCTGTCACAACCCCCATTCCCTATGGGCAGGCTCTGGTCTGGATCATCTTACCACCTTCTTTCCCACCAGTATCTAACAGAGTGCCTTGCACACAGCAGGAACTCAAAACATGAGTTTTAGTCTAACGTCAGGAATTTTCTTTCAATGGAAATCAAAAGATGACTTGTATAATGCCGTTCACATTTTACAAAAACGGTTTTATTTCAGTGTTAGCTGCCCATCAGAAACACCTGTGAAGCTTTAAAAAACACTTCCCTCCACACCGCCAACACTAGAAATCTCTGAGTTTGACATCCCCCAGCCCCAACAGCTCCCAGGTCATTCTAACGAAAGCCGGGATTGAGAACCACTGGTTTACCTCATAAAGAAACCAAGACTTCGTAGTACACGCAAACTACCCTAACGGTTCCCTATCTTTCCTGAAGAGGATGGATTTGTTCTTTCGTCTCCTTTCTACTGAAAAGTGCTTAATATATTCTTTTCTTGGATAGAAAGCTATCAGAGAATCCTACTTTATTTATTCTCTTTGGATAATAGTTAAATACAATATTACAAGGTAAAAGGCACTTAATGTCATTCGCTATAAAAATACTAGTCAGAGTATGTATGGATATGCAATGAGGATAAAGTATTTTTCTTACTTTTAAAGTCACATAAAGTCCCTCTCATACCTGGGCCAAGCAGTGGCGATCGATTCAGCGGGGCGCTGGCCTGGTGTGAGGGCGGTGTCTCGCCCACGTTCGTGCTGTTACTCGTGGTGGTGGTGGTGGTGGTGCTGTTGGCTGTGGTACTGTTCTGGAGGCCTGGGTTGTTTCTATCCCACATGTTTACAGTTTTGTTGGTGTAACTGCTCGGGTCGCCCCAAGCTGAGGTACCATCATCAATTTCCATTTTGCGTCGAATGGATGGAGGAGAAGGTTCTTCCCAGCCCGTGGCCTCACCATTGTCCTTCTGTTTGACAGGGACCGGCCCCCCGATCCACCCTGCTCCTGTCTGTTTAACGGAAGCGGCTCCGCCCCAGTTACCCATGTTGTTGTCTTGGGGCTTGCTGGCCCAGTTCTGTTGGGGGCCAGGTTTTAAAGACTCTCCCCAGTTTGTACCTGGATTTACCTTTGCGTTTGTGCCATTGCCCCAGCCACTGGTCCCAGACCTTGCAGCATCATTCCAACCAGACCCTGACCGATTACTGTCGGCATCCCATGCAGAGCCAGCTTTTTTCCCATCCCCCAAGTGTCCAAGGACAGAAGATGAATCTGCCCAGTCTCCCGCTCCTGCACTCCAGGCTGGATTAGCTTTCTGTCCATCTCCCCAGTTCTGAGATTTGGATTTTTGAGGCTCACCCCAGGTGGGTGACTTGTCCTCCTGATTTATGGTCCCACTCCAAGCGTGGCCACTCTTGGCAGCAGCAGCATTATTAACAGCAGTAGAGCTTATCGAGTCCCCCCAAACCCCTGGGCCATTTGGCGCTTTGTTGCTGCTGTCTCCCCAACCTGTGTTTGCTGGCACAGCAGCAGGTGGTGAGCTGACCCACCCAGATACTGAAGAGGTATTTGTACTGTTCATGATGGACCCATCGTTCTTCCCCCCTGAGTTTGAAGGCTGAGTAGCTGCACAACCCCAGGCCTCTGTCCCATTGTCATTTTTTCTCTCAGACCTAGGGGATTCTTCAAATTCCCAGGCAGTGTTTTGCTTTACTGGAGTCTGTCCCCAACCAGTATTAGACAGAACTCTTGGGTCAAGATCGTTCCTTGGCAATTGGATGTGCCCTTGGTCTACAATCCCTTTATCTCGCCTTCGGCCTTCTGCTCCTTCCCTCCCAGTGCTTCCTTCATTGTGACTGCCAGAACCATCACTACTTCCTTCACTTGCTGTAGTTCCAGAAGATGCAGCTTTGGCCCAAGAGTTCACGTGCTCACTGCCGGGCTGCACGGCAGGATTCTGGCTGCTAGCACTAGGACTATCCCACCCTGCTGATCCTTTCCCATTGATGTCACTATTGGAATGCTGGTTTGGGGGCTTTCCCCACTCTCCATTCACACTGGTAGAGGTGCTTCGGCTGGGGTGGCCCCAAGCTCCCGAATGGATATTACCTACGGCATTGTTGCCACTGCCCCTTCCCCAAGCGAGGATTCCAGGACCAGCAGGAGGTCCCGAATCCCAAGCGTTTCCTCCATTCCCTTCCTTTTGCACAGCACTGCTGGATCCATTTTGTTTAGCACTTAATGCTGAGTTCACAGTGTCTCCATTCCCCTGATTGAACCCAGAATTGCTATTTCCTGTGGCAGGGTTAGCTGGGGATAGTCCCCACACAGAACTGCCAATTCCTTCACCACCGCCCCCACTGACTTGAGAAGCTGATGATCCATTAGCACCAGGAAGGCCTTGCAGGTGGGGTGGGATGATGGCGCCCATACCAACAGCCATGCCCCAGTTTGGCAGTCCATTTGCCTGCATTGCATTGCTAGGGTTTGGTGGAGGGTTCATGGGCTTAGTGTTATTTGGTCCATCAGTGTTAAGGTTCTGAGGTTGTACGCTGAAAGACACATTCTGAGAAGTGGACGTTTGTGGCTCTGTGCTCTCTTGTGGCAGCAAGTTTCCCCAAGCACCCAAAGTGCCTGCTGGGTTCCCATTGTGGTTGCCCATATTTTGGCCTACGGCACTGACTGGACTGCAAATACTGGAAGAGTTGCCTGTCGCCACAGCTCCTTCATGTCCAAGCACAGGCCAGGCAGCTGGGTTGGCATTAGGATTAAGGTTAAGATTAATGCCAGCATTGGAGTTGGAAGCACCCCAGCAATTCTGACTTCTCCCATCTCCGATCATGTTGTCCATTTTCCCATCCCCACCACTGAGAGAGCAGTGAGGCAGGCCGGAGCTGGAGCCTGCAGCTACGCCCCACACCCTGGCTGCACTTCCATTACCGTTTGCTCCCCCTGCTCCAAGGGCACTCTGATTCGAAGGGCTTTGGACGAGTGCGCCATTGGTGCCATTATTGCCATTGGTCTTCTTAGTATGTCCAGTGAAGTTGCCCTGGGCACTCCCTGTAGCCATGCTACTGTTCTCTGAGCCACAGTTGGAGGCAGAGTCAGTGTCTGTAGTACATTCTGAGGCAGATTCAGTCTCTGTTCCTGTGATGGAAGGCCACGCCTCCTTATCAGTCCTGTCTATTGTCACTTTATCCCAGCTGCGGGTGGCTTCGCTTCTGTAAGTGGGCTGCTGTCCCCAGTGGGAAGTTTCATAATGATCTGCCAATCCACTGTGACTGAGATCTGAAAAAGATGAAGCAAATTCAAAATTAGATTTTCTTTCTATTTGTCAATGAATCAGCTGTTAACTAGTCTTTGGGGGAAGCTCTTTATTTCAAATTTTCAATTCTGAATGACTAATGCTAAAAAATGACTCAAAGAAAAAAACTTTTTGTCTTCTTAATAGCTCCCATTTAAAAAAGAGTTAATGTTTCTAAAATTATATTAATTCTTACTACTACACCACCTTATTACCCCTCTTAAGAAGATTCACAATGCACATTATTAGCACACGAGCATCTCTGAAAGCATTTATAGTAAAGAAAGCTGCTGAATTGGAATGTAGCAGCTTGGAAATTTATGCGACACCTATAAATACTCAGTCTCTTTGGGAAACACTGGCAACAACAGAAAGTTCACTAGGATTCTTGAATACAATTTGCAGTTCTCTTCAAAACTTCTAACTAGAGTTAACAGCATTATATAGAGGCTACACAGCTCATTCTGTAGAAAGGAACTGTAAACGCATTGCAGAATCATATAACAGAACGATATCTTGGGGGTGGGGGATGGAGGGAGAGAGAGAGAGGAGAGTTATTAGGAAATGCTATCTTATGTCATCAAGGTACAAAGGATTAGAAATGTTTAATTACATTTATACTACCTTATCTGTTATTGCCAGCAATTCTGGTTTATCACTGTTTCCTGTGCACTAAGAAAGACTATCCTCAGTCCCACATCTGCTCTTGGATCTCTATGCATTTCTTCTACACTCACTTTCTATTTCCTTAAATTAGAGTCTTTTCTTTAGAGACCTCCCAGAAGAACTTTACATGTTCTCTTCCTATAGTATTTACATAAGTTCACTGATGGTCCTTTTAAAGAATCCAGTATTTGGTAGCTGCATTTTGTTGCCTATGGTTTCCTAATTATTTGAGTATCTCTAATGTTGCAACCAAACTCCTATTTAAATAAATTTTCCAACAGACTTTATTAAAAGTATGTATCACTCAAAAACAAGTAAAAGTAATATAAAAAAATTAACTTATACATACAACAAACTCAAACAATTTAGAAATTCCTGACAGAGTTTCTTTAAGTAGTATGATATACAGATAACCGCGATAAAATATTTTTTCTCTTTTAGAAACTTTTCATCAGTATGTTCTTTTCAAATTTATTTTAACAAGAAAAATCGTACTCGTAGACAGTAAAACTGGGTTTCCCAAAGAAAATTCCTTTTAAAGTTTGATGGAGCTAAAAGAAAAAAAGTGAAAGTTTGTAAAGAATTATCACTATCACTAGGAAGAACATACTAAAGGTAACTCCAACCTTAAAAAAACAAAGACAGGATTTTTGTTGCCTGACTTAAAAGGAATACAATGAATCCAGACTTATGCTCTAGGTGATTCTAACCTAAGTAGGTAATTCCAGGTGAATAGTACAAATGAAAAATGAAGATAGGCATCAGAAAACTTTAAGTATCTAAATTACTATAAAACAACCAAGTTTTTTAACCCCAAATATTAGGGGTTGGCTCTGCAACCATGGTTTAGTACCATTTCCCCTGTTGGTTTTGAATATACTATAAAAATTAGCTTATATAGTAACTAATTTAAAGAGATAAATGAGCCATTCATTATTTAACATGGAAAATAAGACCAAGTGAAAAAACAGAGATTATTGATTGTTATCAGCACGTCTACAATGTTCACCTTCTCAGCTGTCTGGCTTCTCCTGGGGACAGGGTGACCATGAGGCAGGCCACTCACCTCTTGACTAGGACAGCACTCACTGCAACCCACGCCCAGAAGGCAGGAGGTTAAAACCTGGCTTACCAATGCACTCCTTTCCAGGCGTGGGGTATCTTTTGAATACATATTATCTTTTCCATTCCATAATAGCTCACACTGTAAAAGGATCAGCTCCTTGTTAATGGTCTATTTTGAGGGTTTCTGTGAAATGCTTTTTGACTCTTGCTCAGCCCCCAACTGGATGGACTCACACTCAGTTATATGTCAGGTTTGAAAGACGTGTCTCTATCCTTGATGGATAAGAAGGATAGCATTACAAGCTGGTGGAGAAGGGAAGGACTAGCTAATAAACGCTGCTGGACAACTGGCTAGCCATGTGGAAAAAGTCAAAGGAGAGTCCTACCTCATATCACACACAAAAATAAATTCTAGACAGATTAAAGACCTAATTATGAAAAGCAAAACTTTTTAAAGCTTAATAAGGAAATACAGGAGACTGTCTCTATGACCTGGGACATTTATCTTCTTACAGAAGACACAAAAAGTTGATAAATTTGACTATGTTAATACTAAAAACAACTGCATGACAAAAGACATATAAAGGAAGCCACAGACAGGAAGAAGATAGGACAAAGATGGTGATCAGAAAAAGAATTCCTGGGGCCAGCCGGTAGGGCAGTGGTTAGGTGCGCATGTCCTGCTTTGGGGGTCTGTGGTTCGCCAGTTCGGATCCCAGGTGGGGACATGGCACTACTTGGCAAGCCATGCTGTGGTAGGCGTCCCACATATAAAGTAGAGGAAGATGGGCATGGATGTTAGCTCAGGGCCAGTCTTCCTCAGCAAAAAGAGGAGGATTGGTGGCAGATGTTAGCTCAGGGCTAATCTTCCTCAAAAAAAAAAAAAAAAGAAAAGAAAAGAAAAAAGAATTCCTACTAATCAATAAGAAAAAGACCAAAAACCCAACAAACATGGGAGAAGGATAGGAACAGGCAGTTTAGAGAAGAGGAAACCCAAACTGCCACTAACACATGAAACAATAATCACTCTCATCCATATGCAAGAAATGCATGTTAAAACAATGAGACATCGTTTCATACTTTGGGTGGTTATTTTCACAGTAAAACTTGAGGATGTGGTTCCTTTTGGGGAAGATGAGAATGGGATTGGGGGTGGTATCTATGACATTTCTAAAACAGAGATCTGAAGCAAATATGGCAAAATATTATGCTAAATCTGTATTGTGAATATAGTTTTATTATTATCCGTACACTTTCTTCTATTTTAAAAATATTTCAAAAAAATTAAAAAATGAAATGTGATCTCAAATGAAGTGACACAGATGGAATCCCAAAAGGTGCCTAAGGTAAGTATCCAGTGCTCTTAGATAGTAGGAATGCAATTAAAAGAAAAGAGCAAATCTTTACTGTGAGAAAAATGTGATAACTTTATGACAGCCAAGAGATTTAGTGCGATTAAAAAAGCCATCTGACCACTGAATTAGGTCCAATTTCTGAAGGTGAGTTCCTCGAGGGCACGGACAGTGTCTTTCCAGTTTTATATCCGTCATGCTTACCACATTTGGGCCACCAATAAATGTTCCCTGGACACAGAGAAGAATAACCATATAGAACCAAACCTAACAAGTTCTAGGTAAAGCCGCCGCACAACCTGGAGTCACTTCTCAACTCTCAGAAGATAACGCTCAACGACAGAGCCCTCAAATGTATGATTTCTAGAGCTCATGTATTCTACACATTAACATGAGAACCACACACAAAAAACGCCAATCTATATTTTTGGCATAGTCAATCTCAATTACAATATTTAAGCAAAGATTTTTTTTTTATTGTGGTAAAACACACAAGATATAAATTTTCCACTTTAACCCTTTTTGTGTATGAAATTCAGGGCTTTAAGTGCATTCATACTGTGCAACCATCACCCGAACTGGCGCTCTGCACCCATGAAACAGTACCTCCCCGTTTCCCTCCTCCCCCAGACTCTGGTAACCACCATCTTATTTCCTTTCTCTATGACTCTGACTATTCCATGTACCTCCTATAAATGGAATCACGCAACATTTGTCCTGTGTGACTGGCTTATTTCGCTCAGCATAATGTCTTCAAGGTTCATCCATGTTGTAGCACGTGTCAGAATTTCCTTCCTTTTTAAGGCTGAATATGTTCTATTGTATGGATAGAATACATTGTGTGTATTCATTCATCTATCCATGGACAATTCGGGTTGCTGCCATCTTTAGCTATTGTGAGTAATGCCACTATGAACACGGGTGTACAAATTTCTGTTCCAGTCCCTGCTTTCAATTCGTTTGGTATATACCCAGCAGTGGAATTGCGGGATCACACGGTAAACCTATGTTTAATTTTTTGAGGAACTGCCGTACTGTCTTCCACAGTG
This sequence comes from Equus quagga, assembly GCF_021613505.1. Taxonomy (NCBI): domain Eukaryota; kingdom Metazoa; phylum Chordata; class Mammalia; order Perissodactyla; family Equidae; genus Equus; species Equus quagga. The sequence continues at coordinate 112,053,257 of NC_060277.1, read as the reverse complement.
GCCATAGCATCTTAAACATGCCTACCAGCAATACACAAGGGTTCCACTTCTCCATATCCTTGCCAACACTTATTTTCTGTTTTTTGATTAATAGCCAATCTAATGGGTGTGAAGTGGAATTTCATTGTGGTTTTGATTTGCATTTCCTTAATGATTTGTAATGTTGAGCTTTTTTCCACATGTAAAGCAAAGATATTTTTATAATCAAACTTAATTATCCCATTTAAAATGAACAGAATCGAAGAGAAATAACTACATCGTATGGAGATAAAAAAACATAAAGCCCAAAGAGTTTTCAATCAATATTGTAAAATAATTCCAACACATGCCATTGTCCTACTCAGACGACTTTGTTTGGAATCTCCTACAAATACTTATAATCAAAACATAAAACCAGAAATAATACATATGAATACAAAAATGAACCGAAACATTTAATTTTCAACACTATGAGATAGTAAAATGTAGGGGCAAAGTCGTTGCTTATGAGAAAAATAAACAAACCTGGGTCTTTACATTTTGAGTTACATCTCCTAATATTCTACAAGAAACAGTAATTTATAAACTTCTCTATGAGGTGCTAAGAGGCTAAGGCAAGTAACAAATTTAATATAGAAACTAAACCTGAAAAGGGTAGACAGAAAATGAGGAGAAGGAAATGAGGTGGAAAATCCTGAATCAATAATGCTGATAAATGCTTCATGGATAGTCCTCTGCCCTTAGAGCTTTACAACAAAGGGCCAAGGACCAAAAGCTAACATTGGAATTAAGCGGATAACCCTGTGAGAAAAAGAATTTATTTTCATTCACATAAATTAAAAAATCTCAAATTTCAAGAAAAATGTGTCACTAGGATAAAAAAAAAATCATTGTACCAAGGTGTAGGCAGGGGACCTAGAGGTGCCCATGCAGCCTGGGCTGTTCCTAACAAGCAGGTCCATCTTTTGAAGGAATGATCACCACAATGATGAAGTCACTACCACGTCCATGCCTTCTCAGGGCATGTGATAAAGGGCTCAAGATCAGCACCCACAGGGCAGTACTGCAGGAAGAAAGCAAAGTCACTCTACACACATGCCCATATCTGAGACAACAGGGTCGGATGAAGTCATGCCTGTGCATTTACATACTGGAGATCTCTAGAACTCTTCTACTTACAAGGAGAACACTACCTCCCTTTGCCACCACCCTAGTCCAAGGTCCCTGCATTTTCTGACTGGATTATTCTAACAGCTTTCTAACAGTCTCCTCCATACCCACTGCTGTTCCTCTCCAGCGTGTTCTCAATAATGCACCAAGCGTTCTTCCCAAACGGACAGCCAACAGATCGCGAATGCCTGTTTAAGCACTTCAAAGGGTTCTCAACATGAAGACCAAAGTCTTGCAGCAGGTACAAGGCTCGGTTCTCTTTTGGAATCGCATTTCACATCATTCTTTCTCTTGCTCTGTGTTCTGGCCAATTCCTCAAGGCACCATCTGTATCTTCCCACTTCCATGACAGGGCCTTAGAAGAAGGTGTCCCCTACCTGGACTCAAAGTCTATTCATTTTTCCTACCTCAATTCAATGGACATCTCATTTAAGAAGCTTTATTTCCCCAGTTAGGACCCTTGGACACATTCATTATAATGGTCTTCTTTTCCTTTTAATTCATTTAGACCAGGAATTGGCAAACATTTTCTGTAAAGGGCCAGACAGTAAATATTTTAGGCTTCATGGGCCATATGGTCTGTGTCACAACTACTCAATTCTGTCACGGTGCAAAAGCTGCCATAGATAATACGTGAATGAACGAGTGTGGCTGTGGACCAACAAAACTTTATTTACAAAAGCAGGTGTCAGGCTAGATTTGATTAGACAGTCACTATTACAGAGTGCCTCCTATGTGCAGGCATCATGCTGGGGACACAGTGATGAACAAGATGGACAAATTTCTTCTCTCAGGGAGCACACATCCTAGTCTGAATTATCAGTGCGACTGTTTGTCTCTCCCTTGAGGTTGTAAGCTCCACAAAGGCAAGGACTGTCTGGTTTTGCCTGATTTTTTCTCCAGTGCTCAGCAGAGCATCTGACACAAAATACGTAGCGAATAAGTATCTAGTTAATGAACAAATGAATTAATAATGCTTATAAATACATGAAAACAGTCTGCCAGTAACATAAGATAATGTTGCTTAAATTTTCAGTCAATTTTGAAGGTAATATTAAGCTTCAGGTGCTATGTTGGCTAGCAACCAACTTAACTGAAATTATTTGCAAAAATATTGGGTTATCTATTCAGACAAAGTAGTAGAAAAAGAACTAATAATTCAAGATCTTTTTTATTCAGAAAAAATTACAACTGCCACTACAAATCTGCAACTAAAACACAGTCTCCTTCAAAGATAAGTCATAGAACCACAGACGTCAATTTGGAGCAACGACATTTTACTTAAAACAAAGCAAGCCAGCGAGCAGTTGTACTGTCTCTTTTCTTCCACCTGCACTGTCTTCTCAGGGGGCCTGGATAAGCTGCAGCCTCTGCGCAACCTTGTGGTCTGGCACATCCCCTGTCATGGGAACAGAGCAGGGAGAGAGGGCAACAGCCCTCCCCATGTGGTTTCAGACTACAGCTGCTGACATTTAATGTTTGGCCAGCCCTTACGAGACACACTGCTATTCTCTTTTCCTTCTTTCTTCTATTTCAGTTGTTCTTTTGTTTCTTATTTCCTGGCTCTTCAATGCCACCACAATGAACTAGGTTGGGGCCGGCCCGGTGGCGCAGCGGTTAAGTGTGCACGTACCCCCCCTTCTTGGGAGCCCGGGGTTCGCCAGTTCAGATCCCGGGTGCAGACATGGCACTGCTTGGCACGCCATGCTGTGGTAGGCATCCTACATATAAAGTAAAGGGAGATAGGTATGGATGTTAGATCAGGGCCAGGCTTCCTCAGCAAAGAGAGGACTGGTAGTAGTTAGCTCAGGGATAATCTTCCTCAAAAAAAAAAAAAAAAAAGAACTAGGTCTCCAAAAAATTGATTTTACTGAAAATTCAGTGGCAGTATATGGAGACAAAAAGTACATAAAAAGTAAATGAAGAAGTCCCCTCCATGTGGACTAATGCATCTCTGCAGGTGCTCTATCTAGCTCCCTAAAGGCCATTACTGCCGCTCTTTCTCTTCTTCACTCCACTCTATTAACCTCTTCAAGAGGCCGATCAAGTGGTGGCTGGATCAAACAAGCACCGAGTGATTGAGGTACTGTCATCCACTGAACAGTACCCTTTTTCTCCAAAGCAAGAACATGGTGCGAGAGAAAAATATTTTTAGTGTCTTAGATAGTAATAACACATAGATAAATGTATAGCAAATTAACTCGTTAGCCTCATTGTAAGCCCCTCCAGAGAGTTCCATGTATAAGGGTTGCCAGCCTTTTCAGGGTTGAGGAGGAAAGTCCTCATTTCCAGGTGGACTTGGGCATTTCGTGCCTGGGTGAGAACTGAGCCTCTCCTTTCGCCTCCTTTGGTAGCAGTGAAGCCTTACTCCTTGGTGTTCCCAGATCCAACACATTCTCAGTGCCCCAGGAGCTTTCTTTACAAATGTATCTCTTCTTACGGTTTGGAGTCCCATACTGTGTCTATCCCTACGCGACTGTAGTCATAGTGTCCTCAACTGCAAGTCCCTAAGCCACCCACATTCAGCTGAACGTGCATGGCGAACAGTCCTACCTGACGGGCTCACAGAGACCTCAGACCTGAACACGACCTGCCTCTCCTCAGAGAACGTGCCAGGCCATGGCAGGGACAGGCAGGAGACACGAAGACTCCACTCCTTGCTTTAGTTTTTCCTTATTTTCCTTCTTTCACTTTTATCTTGTTTTATCATTTTTTCTTTCTCAAGAAGTTTTAAAGTGGGTATCAACTGTGTCCTATGTACTTTAATATTTAAAAAAAATAATGGTTTAAACAAAAAAATGTATTTGAAAGCTGGAAAGGTCTTGAAAACTAGAGAGCAAAAAGTTATGACTTTAGTACAGTATTTATGGTCTTAAAATACAGACTCAAGTTGATTTCAAAATGCCACTCACCACTGTCAGAATGCAGTGGTACAAACAAAGCAAGCATCAGAACACCAAGAGCAGAACGGCTGTCTCCAGCACAGGAAGGAGGCAACCACTTTGGAGACACGCAGCTCTACCCCCTCCCTGCTGTCTCTTCCCCACTTAGACTCCTTTAAAGTCTTCCACGGGCCCCTGAGGAGCCCAGCCTGAACAGCTCTGCGCCTGGGAATCCCCACACGTGTCTCCTCACCCTCGCCACCATCACCATCATCTTCATCACCACCACCACCACATATTTTGACACTAGAATGTTTCCCCAAAATGAAAACGTAAAAAGACTATTATTCTCTGTGTTTAAAGCACACTATTCTTAGGAGAACTTTATGACTTCAACAACATTTGAATAGCATGCTTTTCATAAACCAAATTCTCTTCACTGTGCTATTAATTCACAAACCTATCTTTTAGTAGTAATCTAAAAGAACTATGTGAAATGACTGACTTCCAGGAGGAGGTATTGTGAAATGAATGAGCTCTGAAATAAACCAAGACTGAATTCTCTTGTCAGTATTCTAGCCTTTCCTGGACAGCCCAGGAGCTTTAGAAGGCTAAAATCTACCTGCGTCTGACATGCAGCAAGTCGGAGAGTTTATAAGTAAGAGTCTTCATATCCATAGGACATCACCCACTTCACAGCACTTTGAAGTTCCGAGTATTTCCATACATCTCGACTTAACTGAGCCTTGCAAGTTATGTCCACTTCCAGATGGGGAAACAGTGGCTCAGAGAGGTCAAATTAGAAAAGGCGCTGTAATTAACAAGCAGCAAGGACTGAACTAAAACCTGCATTTTCATAATAAAATTTAGTGCTCCTTCCACTATACCATTCTATTATCAAAATAATATCTCCCCCAAAAAGCCTTAAAAAGAAAAAAATAATGAAGTTTGTGTATAATGTTAAATTCTCTTTTCTTCTGCTGTTTAAATGATTTACACATTCTAAAAATAGGTGTCTATAAAAACCTACGTAACATGACTGTCTTAAGTGATTACATTAAAAGGAATAACACGATAGCCTGGTTTAAAGAGAAAAGCTGTTTTTTGTTTTTAAATTCTAAAATGTTACCACATAAAGATACATTTTTCAGGGAAAAGTATTTAACAAAGAGCTTCCAAAAGCCACAGTAAGCAAAACTGTAATTAGGTATCAAATCAATCAGATAGGGAAGTGTGCAGAATGCTTAATTAGTACTAACAAACAGCTCATCATTTTGATCACCACAGCCCTTTTAACTGGAATTACAAAATCATAAACTATACCTTAAAAACATAACTCCAAGTGCCTTCCATAGTGGAAAATGTACGTTGACTCGTGTTTGCTGATGGCACAAATCCTCGCCCCTTGGCGGTCCGGGGCGGCATAACCGTACAAGCGTGCCACCTTTGGGAACCCGGGAGCCCCCTCCCAGAGCCGCCGCCAGCGCCCCCTCGCCCGGAGCCCGCCCCTGAAGCCGGCGCCGGCGCGTCTACACACCGGGGAGCGGGCCGCGCGGGGCGGAGGAGATGGCTCGCCGGAACGACGCGGACCGCGTCCCGGCCCAGCTTCCCGCGCTGGGCTGTCCTCCACACAAGGCCGCGCGGCGCCATCTTCCCGCGGGGCGCCCCCGGCCGAGCGCGCGGTCGTGCTCGGAGCGGCCGCGGGCAGCAAAGCCCCGGGGAAGGGGCCGCCCGCCCGGGGACGCTACCTGGCCCGCCGGCGCCCGCGGCGCTCCGGACCCTCAGCTCCGCCGCGGCGCCGCGCGGCCAGGAGACTCCGGGGCCGGCCCGCGCCCAGGCGACCTGCAGGCCGGGCCGCCGGCGGGCCGGGGCTGCGATGCCCTCCACCCCGCAGGCTCCGAGTCATCCCCTTGGAGCAGGGCGCGCAGCCACCCAGAGGAGTTGGAAGCCTTGCTATCGAACTGCAGCTGACACTAAACCGATCTTCCTTCCTCTTTAAATTCTTTCAATTGGCACAAACATTTTCACTGCAGGACCCAGTTACAGTGAGCACCAGAGCCACTTTTCTTCTGTTTTTCTGAAAGTCAGCCAAAAGAATAACAGCATATTGCCTATTGGCTGCATGCAAACACACTGCCCCTCTTTGCGGCGGCCTTTGTTTTCCGTTCTTCTTCTTTCCCGCTTTCCCTAAACAGCCGCTAACCAGTTGGCATGCCACCACTAGCTATAACATTCTCAGCAGCCCCATATGTAAACGGGCAAGTGTCCAACTTCTTAATTACTTTCCTGCCTCTATCTCAAAAAGATCTAAGCAGCGAACAGCACCATGTATTAATCAAAGCCTCTGTTTATAAATGTACAAAGCAGTCACCAAAACAATCCATTGTTCTGCCTTTAGCACAATGAAAAACAGTTTTTTTAAAAGATGAAAGCTCTCAAGTGTTTCAAGCTGGAGTTACGCTGTAGACTTGCAAGAACATACTCTGAATAGAAAACAACATGATAAAATGATGTCTTCCAGGAACCTTCATAGTGTGAATCATTATATTTATATACTAACACATCTTCCCAGTTAAAATTTTTTGCCAATGGGCTAAATGAGCTACCCTCAAAATCAATACATGAATTCAAAAATCTATTTTGCCCCGTATTACTTTATTAGAAGGCCACTGTTTTATTTCAGGACCAGCTGTTCTTATTTAAAGACAGAACCTGGACCCGGAGCTGAAGAAACCCTGGCCTCTCCATGCAGGCGCCCTTCTGCCAGGGGTGACTCGTCACGTCTCTCGGTGCTGCCAGGAGTGAGGAAGGAGTCAAGGTTCTCCCAAGGGCTGAAACCAGCACCCAGCTCAGTACTATTACTCGCCCAGTTCTGCCCTGCCCTTGGGGGCGGCGGCCTCCGGGACTGAGCCGGCCTTGCTACAACTGAAATGCTCACACACCTCTTCCTCCCAACGCTCTTCTTCGGGCTCCCCTCAGTTCCTTTCCAGTCCGGACAGGACTTTTCTAGGCCTGTGCCACCGTGGCTGCTCTGGGCACACCATGTTTTTCCATGAGGGATATCACCCACAGGAGATATGTAAAGTGCAGTCACAGTATCAACTACTAAGGGGCACTCTCATCTTGATGCTGGAAAACATCCTTATTTTGAATAGGTAGCCCTCTATAACAATCTATTTTTGCTTTAAACTCATTGAGTTTCACTTCAACATCAGCATTATTGAACCTTAAAGGTAGCCAGGACTTATTTTTGCATGTTAGTCTTGGAAGTCTGGGTTAGGGTAGAAAATGTGATAAATGTTGACTTAAATAATGCTACAAAACCAGTGACACCTCTCAACAACACCCAGGGTTAATGTGGAGTTAATGTGGCACTAAGCCAACACAGAGAGGGACGATGGAACCTGAAATCCTGTAGAAAATGAGAGGAAGAGTTTAAATTGCTGTTCCTAGCAAAAGTTCAGCTGGTCCTCAAACACAGTGTACTCTTTATGACCAGGTGACAGGGCACAATGATGGTGGTCACTGGAAGGTTAACGTTACCTACACTTCTAATGGTTCCAAAGAGGCAGCAGTCACCTCCATTTCTGTCCCCATTGCCTCTTGACAGTCTCAACTCCCCTATCATTAGCTCATGCCATAGCGTAGAGAATAAAAGCCGAGCCTTAGGCTGGCAATAGAGAGCTGTGATGTCAGGGGTCTCTAGGATATACTCCTAGAGTTGGAACACCTGAGTCAGGAAGACAGGATCACCTAAAATTTTTATAAATTCTGGCAAACTACCCTCCATAGAGGTTGTACCAATTTACATTCCTATCTGAGCAAATAAGAGCTGTCCTTTCCCACACTCTCATGGCCAGGCGTGGTTGTTCTGGAGTCTTATTGTGAAGACTCACAAGTTAATATGTGTAAAGCAGTTGCATCTAGCAAAGTGTAAGCATTCAATTAATAGTACTGTTGTTATTATAATAGATTTTAAAGTTTTGGCAATTTGGTAAGTGAAAAGTGGTATATCAGTGTTGTTTTCATTTTCACTTATTTTTTCCTGATCACAAATATTATCTTTCAATATGTTTAGTACTAATTTATAGTAGTTTTATGATCTGCCTGTTCAAACTCTGCCCATTTTTCTATTGACTGTTTTTTTCCCTTGTTGATTTGTAGGAATCCTTGGTATTTCTTCTCAGGTTTTATTTATGGGCTTGTACAAAAGTCTGTAACTTTTATACACTCAAATTTGTCAGCCTTTCTTTTCATGGCTTCCTGCTTAAGAAAAAACTGCATCTCAAGATTTGGAAGTCTTCTCTTGCGTCATCTTCTAGTAGTTCTCACGTTTGTTTTGCACGTGGCTTTCGAAGCACTGTATTGATTTGAGCCACTGTTTTCCGTGATCTGGAAAGCCACCTTCCTGCTAACCTCAATCTCCACGCATCCGTGCTTTCCTCCCTGGTCCATTTTGCTCCGTCAACCTGTTTGTTTACTCCTGCCCCAGTGACGCAGTTGTCATTACTAGAGGGGCAGAGCTCCTTCTCATAACTCATTATTCTTTTTCAAAATTTTCTTGGCTGTTCTATTTATGCAACTTTACTCTCCTAGATGAGCTTTAGAATCAGCCTGTCAAGTTCCAAGAGCAGTTTGTTGAACAGTTTGAAGATGAATTTAATTTGACTTGATCATCACAAATGGTTTTGTGCCAGTTTACTGCTACTACTTAGTGATACTAATAGCCAACCTTACTAGCTCTATTTCCTGTCGCTGCCCCCTTGCACTCTGTCCCCTAGCCACCCTGAACCACCTTTGTTACCCAAAGAGGCCCTGTAAGTGTGGGTCTACGCCTTTGGGCATGCAGGTTGCTCTGTCACTTGCTTTTCACAGCTCATCTAAACTCAGCTCACATCGCCTCCATCAGAAAGCCTGCCTTGGCAGACCCCCATAATTGGTCTGGGTCAGTTGCCCCTTCTATGTGTGCACATGGCACCCTACAGTTATCTCTATCACAGCCCCTGTAAATTGCCTATTTACCTAATGGTCATTCCAACACACTTTAGCCATGAATTGTGTATCCCCTACATTTAGCACACATTCAATAAATGTTTTGCTCAATGAATTAGTGAAGATACGCTTAAAGAAACTAAAGTTTTGAAAGGTTAGCATCTTCTCGCCCCTTCTCAGAGGTGTGCAAGGTCAGTGTGGCACTGCTGCCTAAACATTCTGATGGAGTAACAAAAGGAAAGAAATGGTGAAAAAGTATTAAGCTAGCGTACCGGTTTGTCAAAAAACGGCAAAACTTAGGGTTGCAATATTTCTATATGAACAAATTTGACAGATCAATGTCAATCATAAGGTGAATCATAACAAAACTTTATAAGAGCCAGACTGACCTACTGACTTACATCCTTTTAGGAAACACATGGTACATAAAGAAAAAGAATGATGACAGCAATCCTTGTCAGGCCAGTCCTCTCTCTACATCCACCAGCTGTCTTATATAACAGTATATACAATTTACCCATACATGCAAAGCTAAAAATACTAGCAATTCAGTTTTCAATTCTTTTAAAACTTTCCCATTTCTACACCTATACCATTTAATTTTATCTGCACGTCCTTTCTCTGTTTGCTGGCATGGACACGTGGGCTTTCCATTACTACGGGAAGGGCTGCGACAACCTCCCCCCATGGAAGAGGCACACAGTCAGATGCTCAGCCATGGGGAAACCAGGATGTCTGCTTCTTTGATCAGCTTTGTTACATACTGCAAGGATAAAGGCGTTCAGACTCCACAGCTCCTTCCAGGGATCTCTGCCCTTCTTTACTCTCTGCCAAGCACACTAAAACTTGGAGAGCGGAGTCCCACATATCGATACACTTGGGAATAACACAGGAATTAACGTGCTAGGCTGAAGTAACTCCCAATTTCATGTTTCTTGTCACTGGAAGCAGTCTGCCGTTAAATTCTTAAGGATTAGGCACTCACCTGCCCCTGCTGGAGTCATTCTATCTCAGTTCTGCTGACCCAGCATTCATACTCTTTAATTTAACCTTACAGTTAGAGGAATGGAATTATGAATGAAACTCTATTTTTCATTTGAATGTAGGAATGGCTACAGGAGTGAAAACCTGCTTACACAGATACAAATACAATGAAAATCTATGTATTACTTAAAACAAAGTTATAAGAGCTTTTACTTCAAGCAGTATCTAGAAAAGTTTCAATGCAGCAAGAAAATGTGGTTACTGTTCTAGAACATACTAATAAAATTTCACTTGGATATGAATTAAGAAACTTGCACCATGAAAACGAAAAGTTGACAGAATACTTCCACTCTAGGAAGGACAACTGAAATTTCAAAATATACACAGGTCATAGAGCAATGAGAAAGCTTTACTGCACTGCTGTTGAATTCAGTCATTTAAAGATTTTGTTAGTTAAAAAAAAAAAATTCCTGCTCCATAATAGTGTTTCAAAGATGGGTACATATATGTTGCATATTTTATAAGTCTCAAAAGTCCCACAGTAACAGCTATTCATCTGCATTTAGTGAGCACTTAACGATATTCAAGGCCCTGTGCTAAGTATGAAACAAATACCTCATTTATAAAATCCTCTAAAACAGGAATCTTCTCATTTTACAGACGAGTCTAAGGTGCAAGAAATAAGGATGAATTGGCGAAGGTCTCACAGGAATCACGTGTCTGGAAACTGAATCAGACCTCTGTCCCCCAGGCCTGTCTCTTGACCACTCTGCCATACCGCCTCCATGCATGCTGATGCTCACTTGCAATCCCTGTGCTGATTCCAGAACAACATGGGATGGTGTTCCTGCAATGCCTTCCACTGACAACATCAAACAAGCTCTCTGGAACAGCGTATAGGTCAGAAATCAAAGGGAAGGGACTTTGGAGACTAGAGATCATGACCTCGCATTTTGGATGAGAAATGGAAGTACTAGCTGGTGGCATAAGCAGTGCCAGCTGCTCGGTCTTCTACGGCTCAGAGGTCTTTGCACCTGCTAAGCTAGTCGTACAGTAGGAAGTTCAGACACTTTCCCTATAGGATACTTGAGTAGCCAACAGTAGAGGTTACACAGTATACAGTGAGTGTGAAGTTCTAAGTTGCAGACTGAGTACCTTACAGCTTCAGGAGGAGCAGTGAGGATGGATATACATAAGGGGGTTCATGGAGGGTGAGGTGATGATTTGGAGAGAAAGAAACAGGAAGGGCAATCAAAGGGGTGCATGTACTGGGAAAGACAACACTGAGCAGGGAAAGGAAACAATTCCAATTAGAAGAGAAAGTAGGTCATGGAGAAGAGAAGGAAAAATGTTGACTAGACAAGGCTGAAGGGCCTTGACAGCCAGGCAGAGAAACTGAACCTTTGTGGATTAGGAATGAGGAACCAGGACAGGTTTCTGAGAGGACTTCTGATGCAACGAAAGGTGACGAGTTAGAAAGAGTCACGTGGCTATGATACCAGAGACTGTTAAGGAAGAGATGAAATTGGTGTCAAAGATTTTTGCTAGGGAGTCAAAGTCAATCATCTCTTATTTTATTAATATTAATATTGTATAGATTACTTCCATTTTCTGAGCTGTTGTTATATATAACTTAGTCTTCATGATTAAATTGATGATTTAGTCTTCTCTATACATATTTTAAAAGTAGAATGAACTAGGAATAGCTTTCTGGAGAAGGGTATAATATTTACAGACAAATATTTTATTAAAGAAAATTATTTTCATACCAAAATTTTACTGAATCAATTCCTTGATTATTTACCGCTTATCTAAGGTACCAGTGACATCTCGCACTAGTAGCATTTGATGAGAACACTGATGCCATATTGCCAACTAATCAAACAACGAGACAAATCCAGAAAAAAGCAGGAGCCAAGGAAAAAACCAAGAAAAAACAAATCCAAGAAAAAACATTTCTTTTTCAGTTTTTCAAAACAAGCATCTTAAATTAATACATCAAGCTGTTTAGGTATGACTACACAATCTTTGTCTCTACTGAGACCTTCCTGAGGGCCGATTTCAGTGTACAAAGTAACTGTATGATTGATTACAAACTGCGTGCAGCTGAGTAGATGGGACTCTGTCTTCAGTCAGTGAATATATTTGATCCTTCTTCTCTTCCTTGCTTCTTGGTGACAAGCACTGACCTACAGCCCCTCCACCAGGACTCTGGCAGGTGAGAGTCAACACTACTATTTAAAGAGACATGGTGAAGTTGCCTAAAAACATTGGTTCTAAATCCACCACGGTTTTGAGAACTACTGCTAGAAATACTTTCAGGTCATGCAGGAATTATTCCCTGTGTTAAAAGGCGGCACATGAAAGAAAACAAATACTAACACGACTGTGACATTTCTTTTAAACTCCAGTCTAATATGCAAAACACCCCTGCTTCTCTAATTACAGACCTAACTTCACTACCATCAGCAAATGTGGTTTCCATGCTGGAACCAGTGCCAGTTGTTAGTTAAATTACTTGACACAGAAAGATTTAAGAAAATAACAGAGAAACATGGCAGCTGAGTACACGTTCTTTGATCTCTTCCAAAAATTTCTATAAAACTTCTGTAAAGAAATTTTTGAAAGTATAAATCCGTAAGTCAAGAAGACGGGAATAGGAGACATAGGAGATGAGAGACGTTAACATTCTGGAAGCTGGAAAGCAAATAAGCAAGTGGTCATTTCTCCTGGGAGCAAAGACAAAGCCACATCTCACAGCATGCAAAGAGGCCAACAAGAAGCAGGTGGATCAGAACCCGGACCCCCTTGGGGGCTGAGTGCAAGGAGGTATCAGGCGGGTTTGGCTCAAAGTGTTTGAGTAAATTACAGTTAGAAATACCCATTCCCCATCAAATGCCACGACCTCCCTGCAAAGCATGTGTATGTGCAGCCACGAAACAGATTTCTTAGTAAATTGAGAGGAAAGAGTTTTATTTAAAAGTGCTCACTGCAGGGTTCTAAAGCATTTGCCTTGACAGATTTTTATGTACTGATGGAGTTTCTGGTGAGAAACAAACTTAGCTGAAGTAGCTAATGCCATCTGAAAATATGGGAGAAATAATAGAAATAAGTAGGGGAAAACAGAAGCAAACTTTAAAATCCACTTGAAATCTATCTATCTACCAATCATCTAGCTAGTTAGCCCGCTCTGTTATATGTATATAGTGAATATGGACGACACTGTGCATTATTACTCGGCCGCAAGGCTGAAAACAGCACACCGGTCCCAGATAAAAAGAAGTCCTCATTCTATGTGGTTTTACCTGGCTGGAGCTTGCTGGGATGCTGCTGTGCTCCGGCTCCAGGGATGGGAGGAGGGCTTACCCCCGCGGGCCCGGCACTCTGGCTCGGGCTCACACTGGTCAGAGCCCCTGTAGGCAGCGGCTGACCTCTCTTTAACAGCTGCTTCTGTTCTTGCTGGCGGAAGCGTGGAGGCACCTCTCGAGGCAGGTAACGGGAGGCAGCTGGCTGCTGGCTGCTGGCAGGTGCACGTTTGCCATTGCTGCTGTTGGAGAGAGTGCTGGTGGAAGTACTGGCACTGGGACCGGCAGGTTGGGGCTGGCTTGAACAGGTCTTAGTAGGTTCTGGCACTGTAAGGAACAAAATGAAAAGAACCCAAAACTTTAGTAACATCTTCTTAAAACCCAACCCAAACCAAAGAAAACAAAGCAAAAACTACGGAAGAAATGACAGTGTTGTGCTTTGGAAACAGAACTGGACTAAAATCTAGTGTTCCAGGTTTGAGATCCAGTTTTCCTATAAATCAACTGCGATCTTGAGCAATACCTCTTGGGCCATAGTTCCTCATCCGTAAAATGGGTGCTTAGGTCAAGTTAGAGCAGCAGGTCTTGGGGCCGGCCCGGTGGCGCAGCGGTTAAGTTCACACATTCCGCTTCAGTGGCCCGGGGTTCACCAGTTCGGATGCCGGGTGTGGACCTACGCACAGCTTGTCGAGCCATGCTGTGGCAGGCATCCCACACATAAAGTAGAAGGAGATGGGCACGGATGTCGGCTCAGGGCCAGTCTTCCTCAGCAAAAAGAGGAGGATTGGTGGCAGATGTTAACTCAGGGCTAATCTTCCTCAAAAAAAAAAAAAAAAATAGAGCAGCAGTTCTCACACCTCAGCTTGCATCAGACTCAACTTGAGGACTGATTAAAGCCCCAATTCCTGGACCGCACCCAGGGAACTCAGTAGGTTGGAGGGAGAGGGGCTACTGTGAATTCGCATTTCTGACAAGTTCCCAGGCGATGCTGATGCTGCTGGTCTCTGGACCACACTTTCAGAACCACTGCTCTCAGTCAGTGTTTCTTAAAATTAATGAATTTTCAGATGTCCATGAATTTATATACATTTTTAATTCTGACGACAATCTAAAAACATATATATTGAGGCATTCTGGGTTATCTGAGTAACTAAAGATTTGTGGTGATGGTATCTATAACAGTACTACACTCTAGTTACAGATTTATTGGAAAAGAACACAGGTGGGCTAATTTGCAAATGATGCATTTGCGTTAAGAGAAAGCCAAAATGCTGTCAGACCACAGTGCATAAACAACGGTTTCACAATAATTCCAAAAGAGAAGAGAAGCAGAAGGCTGAGGGATAACCCTGAGGGTTACACTAATGAGCATGCCAAATGCAGAAGGTAATCTGAGCATAACCCTGCATGCAGAAGGGAGTGCAGACACGTCAAGTGCAAAAGAATCTGACCCTCAACAGTGTTCCCATCTTGAACCTGAAATGTCACTATCTAGGATACTATGTTTATCTTGCTATTTGAATAAAGTTTTTCTTTCAACTTAATCTGTAAATCTCTTTGGTTTCATAGTTGAGTAAAACAAGTTTACACCTAGCTCCGTATATCTCATACATATAAGCAACATTATAAAAATATTTCCAGTCAACAGTTGGGGGAACATGAGACGTTACTGTTTGCCTTTAACTACCATTCCAGTCAGCCTGCATTTCTTGTCTCCCAACACGGGGTCTGCCGTTTACCCCTGTCACCCCACACTGCACAGACAGTATCCACAAGGCCTCTGCCCACTCTCTTTCTGGTACACTGCCCAGCAAACTCTCAATCCTGGATGAAGCCACTGTCTGCTTTTTCAAGAAATCACAGCCATGCAGTTTGGCACCACTCTAAGTTCATGGTTCCTAACCTCAGGACACCCTCAGTACTTCCCGACCATCCTACAATTTCCTGGGTCTGCCTGGTCCCACTGCTGTCAATGACTCATTCAAAGACCGTCCACTCTCGAGCCACTAATGCCTTTATCTCCCCATCCCGAAACTTCGTGTGTTTATTTTTTTATTGAGGTTAATAGTGGTTTGTAACATCATATAAATTCAGATGCATATCATTCTATTTCCATTTCTGTGTAGAGTACATCATGTTCACAACCCAAAGACTAATTACCATCTATTACCGCACACGTGTCCTTTTACCCCTTTCGCCCCCTCCTCCCACCTCCTCCTCTGGTAACCACCAATCTAATCTCTGTGTTTGTTGTTGTTGTTGCTTTTATCTTCTACTTATGAGTGAAATCACACAGCATTCGACTTTCTCAGTCTGACTTATTTTGCTTAGTCTAATACCCTCAAGGTCCACCCACGATGTTGCAAATGGCAAGATTTCATCTTTTTTTCATAGCTGAGTAGTATTCCACTGTGTATATAAACTATATCTTCTTTATCCATTCGTCCCTTGAAGGGCACTTGGGTTGTTTCCAAGTCTGGGCTACTGTGAATAATGCTGCAATGAATGTAGGGGTGCATCTATCTTTATGCATTCATGTTTTTGTGTTCTTTGGATAAATACCCAGCAGGGGAATAGCTAGATTGTATGGTAGTTCTAGTCTTACTTTTTAAAGGAATCTCCATATTGTTTTCCATAGTGGCTGCAACAACTTACATTCCCACCAGCAGTGTATGAGAGTTCCCTTTTCTCCACATCCTCTCCAACCCTTGTTATTTCTTGTTTTGTTAATTACAGCCATTCTGACGGGTGTGAGGTGATATCTCACTGTAGTTTTGATTTGCATTTTCTTAATAATTAGCAATGTTGAACATCTTTTCATGTGCCTACGGCCAACTGTCTATCTTCCTTGGAAAAATGTCAATTCAGATCCTCTGCCCATTTTTTTTCCTTCTTCTTCTTCTCTGCAAAGTCCTCCAGTGCATAGCTGTATATTCTAGTTGTAGCTCCTTCTAGTTGTGGCATGTGGGACACCACCTTAGCATGGCCTGAAGAGCAGTGCCATGGCCACACCCAGGATCCGAACCGGTGAAATCCTAGGCCGTGGAAGCAGAGCACGCAAACTTAACCACTTGGTGATGGGGCTGGCCCCTCATCTGCCCATTTTTTAACTGAGTTGTTTTTTTGTTGTTGAGGTGTATGAGTTCTTTATATATTTTGGATATTAACCACTTATCAGATAGATGGTTTGCAAATATCTCCTCCCAGTTGTAAGGTTGTCTTTTTGTTTTGCTGATGGTTTTCTTTGCTGTGCAGAAGCTTTTTAGTTTGATGTCGTCAGATTTGTTTATTTTTTCTATTGCTTCCCTTGCCTGGTGAGACATGATGTTGAAGAGCATAGAGCCTATGTTTTCTTCTAGCAGTTTTATGGTTTCAGGTCTTACCTTCAAGTCTTTAATCCATTTTGAGTTAGTTTTTGTGTATGGTGTAAGATAATGGTCTACTTTCATTCTTTTGCCTGTGGCTGTCCAGTTTTCTAAATACCATTTATTGAAGAGGCTTTCCTTTCTCCATTGTTATGTTCTTGGCTCCTTTGTTGAAAATTAGCTGTCCACAGATGTGTAGGTTTATTTCTGGGCTCTTGATCCTGTTCCACAGATCTGGGTGTCTGTTTTTGTCCCAGTACCATGCTGTTTTGATTACTATAGCTTTGTAGTATATTTTGAAATCAGGGAGTGTGATATCTCCAGCTTTGTTCTTTTTGCTCAGGATTCCCGTGGCTCTTCGGGGTCTTTCGTTGTTCCATCCCAGACACACGAATGTCACACCGTTCTTTGTCCAACACTGCTATTACTCCTATTTAAGGCTAATACTGTATTTCATCAAGTCTAAGAATCACATTTCTTCTACATTAACATCACTCACATCGGGACGTGTCTTACCATCAATGACACATCAGTTAATTGGCAGCATTTTTCCTTTCCAAGTAGTACATGAAATACCTGCCTATATATCTCATAATCAATGTGTCAGAAAGGCAAGGCAAGGCAAGGTGCCCTCCACAGCTCTGGATCCCATCTCAGGGAGTTTGTGTACTTGAGTCCTCAACCCATGACACTCTCCAGAGCAGACACAAAGGCCCAAAGCATAAGAGTGGATCTTAGAGATTAATTCTTTGTTTTATAAATATTCACATACTTTCTAGCAAAAGGCTTAATATGATGGACATCACCAAGTGCACAAGAGAAGAGAATCCAGCCACTGTGTTTGTGTGGAGAGTGGAGGAAGACACATTTCCAACTTCTAACTTGCCTAGAGATTGTGTGGCCACCCTGCAACTAGCTCCTTCTCATCAGTATTTAAACATGCACAAATTGCTACTATCTTCAAAGACAGCATCCCTGCTCTCCTTGACCCCAAATTCCTCTCCAGCTACCTTCCAATTTCGGTCCTCGCCTCCAGTCAAAAGTCTTGAAGAGTTTGTTTACGCTGTCTCTCTCTGCTTCCTCACCTAACATTTGCCCCTTAGCCAGCTTCTCTTACCCTCCTCTTTGTGCTAACTGATGACAATGACTTCCCTGATACTAAAATCCAAGGCCATGTTCTCAGCTTTATCTTCTTGAACTCCCAGCTGTCTTTATCCGCAGTGGCCCCTTCAGCCATCTTGACACTCTCTTCCTCGGCCTCCCTGGTGGTGGAGTCCTTTCCTGGGCTTCCGGCTTCTCTGGCCACGCTTTCCTGCTCCCCGGCAGCCTTCCTCTTCTGCCCTTCTTTAAGGTTTTCTTGCAGACGCTCTTTGTTCATACACTCATCCTGCTCAACCAACCTACTCCCAGAGCTTCATTTATCAACCCTGTGGTCATGATCCGAGCCCCAGATGGCTTCTAGATTTCTACATTTGGATGTCTTACAAGCACCACAAAATCAACCTGTCCCAAATACTCAGCAGCTTTCTGCCTCAATCCTCTTCGGAGTCGATCTATCACTCTCCCGGTACACAGCACCAGGTCAGAAACCTGGGCTCCATCCATGATTTTTCCCTTTATTTTTCCCACCTATACCCCACAACCACCGAACCTTGGCATCTCTAGCTCCTATATGTTTCCCCTAAATATCCCTCAAACTCAACCATCTGCTTCTATTCCTCTTGTAACGACCAGAGCCTGGGCACCATTCTCTCTCGTCTGGAGCACAAGGGCCTGGCTGTTCTTCTAACTCATCCTCCACACTGCAGCCAGTGTGCTCCTTCTGAAATGCAGCTCTCCTCCCAAGTTTAGAGCCTTGGGAGCTTCCTATGGCCTTAGTTTAAGTCCACAGGGTCCTGAGCAGAAAGCTGTCCCCAATGCCCAGTTTTCCAGGCCCACCCTCTAACTTTACCATGCTCAACTTCCCGCCTCTGGGCCCTTGTTCTTCCCTCTTCCATCTAACCACGGTGTATCATCAAGTCTGAGACACATTTCTGCACACTTTAACATTTCTTTTTTTCCCCCAAGGAAGACCAGCCTTGAGGTAACATCTGCTGCCAATTCTCCTCTTTTTGCTGAGGGAGACTGGTCCTGAGCGAACATCTGTGCCCATCTTCCTCTACTTTATATGTGGGACACCTGCCACAGCATGGCTTGACAAGCGGTGAGTAGGTCCATGCCAGGGATCCGAATTGGCGAACCCTGAGCCACCGAAGCGGAACATGCGAACTTAACTTCTGTGCCACCAGGAAAGCCCTATATTTTAACATTTCTAAAATCAGAATGCATCTTATAATTGATGATGCAAATATCAATTTAACTGGTGATGTTTTCTTTCTCTAAGTGGTACATAAAATAAGGCATAATACAATTGATAATATCTCAGAGTCAACAAAAAATGGCAATTCTTCATCATTCTTTAAATATCAGAGTAAATGTCACTTCCTCTTAGAACCTGCCCTGACTCTCGTAGGCCAGTTTGGGTGCTTCTCAAACACCCACAGTGTCCCCCCCTGTATTTAGCAGAGCACAAACACAGCACATTGCTTTTAAACATCTGTCTCCCCCTCTAGACTGTAAATGTCGGCAGGGTGCCTGCCACACAGTAAGTGCTCAATAAATGGTAAAGGCATTGACCATTTCTCTCAAACACACACTCTCCAGTTAAAAAGAAGTGCAGAAATAGCAGCATAGTAGAAAGAAAGAAATTGGTATAATAGAAAAAATCCTAGACCAGGAATTTGAAAACCTGGATTTCAGAGCAGCTTCACTAATAGTGTGTGTGGTCTTGGTCAGTCAATAATCTGATACCCCTGGAGCTCAGCTTCCTTCCCTGGAAGGTGCAGGGCTTAGACTGGCTGACACTCTAAAGTGCCTTCCAATCCTGCAGGCCTAGGATTTTGTAAGTGAAGAAGAGAGAATGTGACACGCGGTTTTCATTCTGGAATGGCTATCCTATCAGAGTCCAGTGCAGCTCTCTCTTACCTGCCTCCCCCATTCCTATTTCCCTGGCCTTGCTATGGACATGAAATATTTTTAGTAATTACTCTAGATGTGAAGGTTCTCTATCTTTAACTCAAAGGCATATGAGATAAAAAACCAAAACCTATTATAGGTTGATTTTTAAATGTATAAGGACCTTCAAATATGCTTTTTCCTGACATTGGCCTTTAGCTAATTAAATAACAGAAGTTCCTAAGTATTTAGCCAAATGAGTTGAAAATTTATGTCCCCACCGGAATGCTTATAGCAGCTTAATTCATAATTGCCAAAAATTAAAAGCAACCAAGATGTTCTTCTATAGGTGAATGGATAAAGAAACTGTGGTACATTCATACAATGGAATATGAACGTTAAAAAGAAATGAGCTATCAAGGCATGAAAAGAAAAGGAGGAAACTTATGCATATTGTCAAGAAAAAGCCAGACCAAGAAGACTAGATACCATGTGATTTCCACTATAAGATTCTGGAAAAGGCAAAACTATGGAGACAATAAAAAAAAAAAAAATCAGTGGTTGCGGGGGTGGGGGGGGAGGGATAGGTGGAGCACATGGGCCTTTAGGGCAGTGAAACTGTGTGATATTGTAACAGTGGAAACAAGACATTATGCATTTGTCAAACCCATCAGAACCATACAGCACAAAGAGTAAACTAAAATGTAAACCATGGACTTGAGTTAATAAAAACGTGTCAATACCGGTTCATCAATTGTAGCAAATGCACCCCACTAATGCAAGATGTTAATCAGAGGGGAAACTGGGGAGACGAAATATATGGGAACTCTTTACATTTTCTGTAAATCTAAAATTGTTCTAAAAAATAAAGTCTATTAATTTAAAAGACAAAAACAGAGAAGCAAACTTGCCCCATCTCTCACAACAGCAACCTTCCACTGGAACTTAGTAAATGAAACTGAGAGCAGGGTAGAAGTACATTTGTCTAGGAAACATAAAATCACTAAATCTACTTTAAAATATGTACTTAGAATGATATCAATTCACTTTATTCCACATTTTACTGTATCTGGCCCGAAGGTTTTATTGTAGACGGAGCACTTGCAATTGCTTCTTAGGAAACTAGGAATAAGAATGCAATTGGTTCTTTCCTTTTACTACAAAATTCAAAAGCAGCAGCAGCAGAAGAAAAGGAGGAAGAGGGGGAGAGGGAGGACGGAAGAAAGGAAGGACAGAACACAGAGAGAATATTAGCAAGCTGCACAGAGCTCCGCCCGGCCTGGTTAGGAAAGCCCTGTCTCTTTTGTAATCAGTGACACTGGAGGCTGGCTACCACCAAAGTCAAGGCACTGCCACCTGTGGTCCTGCCTCTTCCAAGACTGGAAATGAAGAAAACCTGGCCGAGCCCAAACCTGAAGGAAACCACTGGCAAGGACTCAAAGCAAAGAATCCCAGCTGACAGGAGCCTAAGGATCACCCCGTCCCCGCCCATCCGCAGAGACCCCCAGGGCCCAGGAGCGCTAACAAGACGACACAGCTGCTGCTGGGATGACAATTCTCTGCCACCCCGCCGCTGCTCTTCCTCTACACTGCTGCTGTATTTACAGAAAGATCAAAGGACAAACTCAGGGCTACTTTTCCTTACAATCTTTAAAGAAAAAGAAATTCATGCTACAGAAATGATGAAGTATGCACATAAGGCATGTTATCAGTCACTAGTTTTGAATCTAAACCACCAATTCTAAGATCCTTGAACACAGATTATTCAGTTTTCCTTGTGTGACCTGCCGATGCATTCACTATGTGCAGTCAGTTTTAGATCTCAGACAGCTGCATTTTAGGAGTCAACGTGTTCAAAACCAGCCTTCCCTTTCCCCTTTGAGAAACTGTGGTCTGAGGAGGACTGGAGCCGGCAGTGAACTAAGAATGCATCTGCCATTTTTAAAAGGTGGGGAAAAAAGAATGAAAAATATGTGTGAGAGACTGCATTTGGCCTGCAAAGTCTGAAATATTTATTATCCAGCCCTTCATAGGAAAAGTTCGCCAGCTCCTGGTGGAGGGACTAGAAGCTTCTTGTAACATTAGACTGAGCATCAGACACATAAATCTTGAAGGGAAAAAAAATCCCAGTAACGTATCTTAAAGTCTTGGGTAGGTGTGTTTTATTTTAAGAAGTAAATAAAAATAGCTACAAAAATTTTAACAGTTAATTAAATAATTGTTCCATGTCTCCTCTCCAATTGTGGGGATCATCTTCTTTATGATTACTGACTGGAAAGGTAATGTGATGCTATCACTCAGGAAAACAAAGGGAACATACTAAGTTTAGGGATTATTAGATTTCTCTCTCAGAAACCCGGTGCTTTTAATGTACCGTAGCACTGAGCTACAAGTAAAACAAAAGCCACTATGTTAGACCTGTCAACGAAAGATTGGATGAACTGCCCAGCTCCTTCCTATTCCTTCAGAGACTCCTCTGCCTTCTGACGGCCCTCTAACCACACACGGACTTTAGCCTTTCGACTCATCCCTCTGCCCTGGACTCTCTGGAGAGGTCAGACAGTTTCATGAGTCTGACAGTCCTGTCCATGCCACTGAAACCGAAGTACTGTCTCACGTTGCCCTAACTCAAAGTCTGCTCTCACTCTCCAGTTGCCTACTGGATAGTGCTGCTTGGCAGCTGGTACCCTTCAAACAGAACGCATCCATAGGTCAAACAAGAATTTCCCAAGTCTGAGCCCAAGATGGTGCTGATTGCTGTAGGAAGGCACTGATGCGTAAGACAGGGTTTCTCACCTAAGTGAACCAAAAATCAATTGAGGGAATTAAAATTACAAGTTACAGAAACACGTGGATTTTCTGAAAGTCAGTCATTTAGAGAAGAAAGACGACCATGTGCTGCCCAATAAGGTAGCCACTAACCATGGGTGGCTACTGAGCACTGAACATTCAAATTGAGATGTGCCATAAGTATATACACACTGGAGTTCAAAAGGTTAGTACAAAAGAAAGAATACAAAATATCGCATTAACAATATTTATATTGATTTCATGTTGAAATAACATTTTGGATCTACAGTTGTCTCTCTGCATCCAGAGGGATTGGTTTCAGGACCTCCCACGGACACCAAAATCCGTGAATGCTCAAGTCCCTTAGTCAGCCCTCCATTATCTGTGCATGTGGAAACCCCAGATACAGAGGGCCAACTGTATTAAGTAATCTCACCTGTTGCTTTTTAGTTTTAAAACTCTGCTACTAGACTATTTAAAATTACTAATGTGGTCACAATATGGCTTGCATTATATTTCTATTGAATAGCGCTGCTTTAGAAATTGCACTATCGTCTTGAAAGAGATCAAAATTTGAGCTGGTTTCTCAGAAATATGTTAAATTTAAATAATTATCTGTTTTCACAAAGGACCATTAGTTGTGGTAGATCACAAGCTTTTCAGATGAGAGATTGTCCCTTACCACTCTACTAGCTTAAGTAGTAGCACTTTATCTCACAAATGGAAAAATGTCACTAAGTATTTGTTAAATTAAGGAAGAGACCAAGACCCCAGAACACAGAGCAAGCAAAGTACTCTCAGGTCACCCACATGCTCATTCTCATGTTAATATTTCCAGCTGCCTGAAATGCTAACGCCATGGCTGGCGGTCTAGGGGTCACCCGGGACCCTTAGGAAAGGAAAGAGAAGTCTCTCTCAGCAGAGCCAAGAGGTAGAAGGAAGTAAGAATTTGGACCCTGTCCAGCTGCACCTCTGGCCTCTTTTATATGAGATAGTGATAAACCTTCTCTGGTGTAAGCCAGTATTTTTCACACCTTTGAAACTAGCAGTCAACTAACATAATCTCAACTGGTAAATGGAGAATCTTGAAATTCAATCTATTCTTACAATACAGATAAACCAAATGGGCCGTTTCTCACTAGCCATATACTCTCTCCAGATCCAAATTTCTCAATCTATTACTACCCAAAGAAACAGGGAAGGGTATAAAGGCAATCTTGACATTGCTCTTCTCAAACAGACCCGAATCTAAGGCCATACCTCAACGAGAGAGGCTCACAAACGAGTCTATCCCACACATCACTGTTTTCACACAGCAGCAGAACGCAGTAGGGCAATGGGAATTTTAGTTTGATTTTATTTATGGATCAACAAATCATTTGATTTAGAAAAAATTAAGATAGCAACCAGTTAATAACTTCATAGCTAATAAAAAAACTTTCAGTGACCTGGAAATTTCGGCTATTCTCCTTTGCCTAGTAAGCTTTTACTTTCTTCTTTTAAATGAGGGCGACATCTGCTGGGGAAAAGATAGATGTTAAATCATTATATAAGGAAGCAAACCTTTTAAAACTATTTTCTTTCCAAGCAACAATTTTCTGCTCTCAGTTAAAGATTTTCTGAGGGCACTGTCACAATAGGGTCCAAATGATTTCTAAATTCCTACTATTGCTTTCCCAAAGCACCAGGGCAGGGGGTTCCGCCGCTCCTGCAGGGCTCTGGAGGAGTGTATTTGGGAGCTCCTTTCAAGTTCTCCTACTACGCCTTGTCATCCCTAGGAGACCGAGAGGAGGAGCTTCCCCTGAGACTTAGCCTCGACTTTTCTCCCACCCTGCTCAGCATTCCGTTCCCTTCTGCCTCCCTAGCCATTGTACATTGCCTGAGCTTCCACTGCGTCATCGCAAGTCCCTGGGCCCTGGCCTTCCTCTCATTGTGCTATCCATACTGCTGTACCGTCCCAACCTTCAGTCTGGCTTCCAGGCTGCCTGACACTGCCACATGCAGGCTCTTCTCAGTCCCCATGCTGCTAAAGACTCCTCTTATAATCTGATGTGGTCAGCCAAAATTCCCTTACTGTAACTGTCTACAACTTCTCCTACACTCTCTGAAATCCTGCTACCACCCAGCCCCCCTCTCAATCCATGCCTTCAACTTCCAGGTTACTGAGACAAATGCTACTCGAACATTGACAAGTACTAAGCCTTTCTACAGCCCAGCCACTCTTCTAGGCACTGGAGATATACCAGTGAACAAAAAGGCAGATGCCAGCCCCCGCTGGAGCTCACAGCTTAGCAGGGGAAGACAACGGAAACGATGCGGAGTAAGTTAAGTGCTGTGAAAAATGAGGAAAGCAGGGAAGGTTAAGTAAGGGTTCAAACTCACTGTTTTCTCATGTTCGCTGCCTACCATTCTTTTCACTTCCACAAAATGTGTCACTGTCCTCACTTAACCTCCCCTTATTTACTTATTTAGGAGATATTTAATGAGTGCCTATTTTGTGCCAGGCACTGGGTACACTGAGGAAAATAAACAGATATGGTTCCTATCCTTGGAGTTGCTAACGGAGCAAGAGATAGACACTATCTTTAGAAGGATTCCACAAATACATACTTACAAGCTGTGGTAAGCATGATCAAAGTAACACTGGGACAGAATAATCTATTTTAGGTTAGGGACTCAGAGAAAGCTCCTTTGATGAAGTAACAATTAAGCTGATCCTGAAGAAGTGTTAGCCAGATGAAGAGTGTGTGCGCGCGTGCGTGTGCCTGCCCACTTGCATGCGTGTGCTGTACCTGCGAGCTCACTCCCACTAGCTGGACAGTGCATGGGAAAGTCCTGAAATGGGAAAGAGCCTCGTGCTTTCAAGGACCGAAGCAAGGCTGGTGAGGCTGGAGCTCAGTGCCTGAGGGTAGGGCCGTTGGAGGTGAGGCTGGAAAGGCCGCCACGGACTTGGTGAGGATGTTGGATTCCATCACTTGGCCAACGGCTGGGAGAGTGCTGGGGGCCGCCTGGTGGAAGGCTGCTCCATGTGGTCCTGTCCTGATTGCAGCACGTGGAGGGGTCTGAACCCTCCGGTTTCAGGGAGAAGTTCTCTGGGGACAGACGCCTCAGATTAAAAACTCATGGAGAGTCAAACTGCTGCAACCATCACTGGCTGTTTAAACTCAACAAGCGGGTGACCTTGATCAAGAACCTGCCGGTGCAGGCTCTAGAGCCAGGTGACCCTGTCTGACACCACCTTCACGGTTAAGGGAAACAACAGGGGAGCCACGGCCCACAGCAGCAGCTCCCACCTTGTTCTGTTCTACAAGTGACGCAGGCACACACTTGGGAGGAGGAGTTGCACCTTACATTCCTCACCAGGGACTTAAGAGGGCAGGGGAGCACGGGGTGCCCAAGCACTGAGGCGTTTCCATCTTATTTCATTACCCAAGTCATACTACCAAGACATTCTTCTCTTTAAAAATTTACTTGGAAATATTTAACATGTATCAAAAGGCATAAAGAGCAAATAGTCAACAACCCCCCATGAACCCAATCCCCAGCTTAAGAAATAAATGTCACCAATTCCACCAAAGCCCTGCCTCCCCTTCCCTGACTGTACACTCCAGCTTCGCCCAGAGATACTCGCCACGCACAGTTTGGGTTTATTGTCATTCCCACACACTCCTCTTGAGACGCAGTGTAGTGGCTACGAGGATGGACTCGAGGTTTAAACCTCAGCTCTGCCAGTTACTGGCTGGTGACCCTGGGTAAGTCACTTAACCTCTCCGTCCCTCAGGGGGATAAAATGAGGGTAACAATACCTTACTGCAAGGGCTCTCTGAGGAATGCACGTTAATATATGCAAAGAATGGTTCAGAACAGTGCGTGGCACACAGTAAGTGCAATGTGTTCATATTATGTTAGAGAGAAAATCCACGGACGCTTGTGAAAGATGGTAAGGTAGATCCGATTCAGGACCACAGTGACGGGTATAAGGACACTGTGATGGGGCCTGCAGTGGGGGAGAGAGATTGGGCCCAACTCTGAATATAGTGTGGGCAAGTGTGAATTCACAGCCAAGGAGCAGGGTGGGGGCAGTGGATGGAAAACTACAACGAGGAAACCTCAGGGATGAGGGAGAGTCCTGCTGCCTACAGGCCAGGGCGGCCAGACACCGCCTCAGGGAGGTGGAGGACGAGGACCCTGAGCAGATACCGAGGGAGGTGAGACAGCAGGGTGGGGTGGGGTAGTGCTGGTTCCACTGACGTAGTAAGTTCTTCCTAAAACTGGATTTTACAAGGTAGTGCACAGAAAGGCCCAGGAAAAGGTCCAGGAGCCTGACTCAAGTTTGGTCAACCAAAGAATCTTTGTTAGTTATAATCCTCCTCCTCTCAGAAGCAAAGGGAAATATTTTAGGCTGATTTAAAAGAAAGAAGTCACATGAAATGAACGGTAGATAAGGAAATAAAGAAGGGAAGAAGGTAGGCAGAGACGTGAAGAAGTCACCGTGAGAACTTAGGAGAGAGGAGGACAACTGTACTCAGGATTGGAGGGTTAGCTCTCTAGGTCTGGCCCTAAACCACCCCCCTTAATTTGGGTCTCACCTTTCCACTGTTTGGAAAGTGCTAAGCACTATATAAATGTGAATGAACAGCCATCCCATCATTTTTAAAAATGTTACAGAGCAGGAGTCAACCTTGTCTCCCCTCCCCCAACATGCACATCAGCGCAGGACTGGCAGCGCCTGGGTCGTAGCTATGGCTCAGGCCCCCAGCAGAGGCACACGCGTGCAGTCTGGCAGGCAGTGACCTGGCCGCTCTCTGTCTACTACACCAGCTCCAAGTGTAAGCAGAACCCTGGAGATGGTGGAAGTTTCTGCTCAAGGTCCCAGTGCACAATCACTGCCTTGGTGGCGATGAGAGACATCACTGGTGGCAACTTCTTGAGTCACTGCTGGGCTGCAGCAGTGACACTGTGCTCTTGAAGTCAACAGTGCCAGTGGAGCCTCCAACTCTCTCCCAGGGAGCAGCTCTTGGGGAGGATGTCTTAGGGAATCATTTCTGGAGGCCCAGCCTAGTGCACGCTCCCTTCCCCTGGCCTCACAATGATTTTATAAGCACTCAATTCCCTGTACTTAAACTCATTTCTGCTTAAAACAGCTAGAGTCGTTTCTGTACTCTTCAACTGAACTCTGGTTAAGAGCACAAATTTTTTTAGCAAGTAGTACACTTGAATCTTGCATCCACTCGGCAACATCACAGTATATGGTATGAGCTAGATACTCATCAACTTTCCTTTCAATGGTATTTACTCTAATGGGACTTATTTATATTCACTCTCAATTAAAATCTCTTGGGCTATGACCATTAGCCTAAAGAATACTGACAAGTAGGCATGCAACAGATTGGAGAGATAGATTTTAAAAGTAACTTTTTATAGGTAAATGCTAACCTAGAGGGACATTTTGTTTTTAAGATTTTATTTTTTTCCTTTTTCTCCCCAAAGCCCCCAGTACATAGTTGTATATTCTTCGTTGTGGGTCCTTCTAGTTGTGGCATGTGGGACGCTGCCTCAGCGTGGTTTGAAGAGCAGTGCCACGTCCGCGCCCAGGATTTGAACCAACGAAACACTGGGCCGCCTGCAGCGGAGCGCGCGAACTTAACCACTCGGCCACGGCGCCAGCCCCTAGAGGGACATTTTAACACATCTTATTTCTGAAATTGGGAAGAATCTTACAATTGGTGTATAAATTTAATATGGTTTCCTCATTCACTCTCCAATGCCATCAATAAGACATTATTAAATCAATACTATGTCTTATAACTGATGGCATCTTAGAACTTAAAAAAAAGTTTTCGTATGATAAAGCATACAATTTCTCTTATGCATAGATACTACACAATGACAAAAAAGGGGAAAATATTCAAATATCATCCATTAATTCTAGGTATTTCAGAATATATACTCAAAGACAGAGTTTCTTAAAATTTTAAATTCACCCAAATATATGACTGTTTGCAAATGTGACTTTGAAAGAGAAGTATTCTCCCATGCTAAAATAATCAGTGATTTCAAATAATATTTTCATTATTACAATTTCTTCTGCAACCTATACAGCAACAAACACTGTAGTGAGAGGGTCCCTTAGAATAATGAGATGCAAGGAGAAGGCAGCTTTGAGCATCGAGGGTCCATCTGCTGTGTTTATCGGCAGTCCCAGTTGGGTACAACGTGATGGCCTTCTGTTTGTTCTGCTGACGGTTTCTGGCTGATCTGTCACCATGGCAACTTTTGGAGCCCAACTCAAAATGAGCACAAACTCATTAACTACTAACTATATTAACTTAGTGTCTGTTGCTAATGAGAAATGCTGTTTAGAGATATTTTCTTTTCTAACATACTACAGTTACTTCTCTAAAAGGTATTAAACTAAATGCCACTCAATATATCAGACTGGATAATATAAACGTTAAAGTAAAATTACTTTAATAATAACTACTAATAATACGAATAATTTCATTAAAAGGTTACTTTGTGGGGCTGGCCCCGTGGCCGAGTGGTTGAGTTCGCACGCTCCCCTGCAGGTGGCCCAGTGTTTCGTTGGTTCGAATCCTGGGCATGGACATGGCACTGCTCATCAAACCATGCTGAGGTAGCGTCCCACATGCCACAACTAGAAGGACCCGCAACAAAGAATATACAACTATGTACCGGGGGGCTTTGGGGAGAAAAAGGAAAAAATAAAATCTTTTTTAAAAAAAAAAGGTTACTTTGTTTTGGTCCTTTGATTCTTCTACTTTAAGAAAATATACTATTTACCTTACAGGCAAATGTTTCTAAGCTCTTTTAAACAATAGCTGGCTGATTTAGAAGATTAAAATAGAGGGGCTGGCCCCGTGGTCGAGTGGTTAAGTTCACGCACTCTGCTTCGGCAACCGGGGGTCTGCAGGTTTGGATTCTGGGGGCAGACTGACATACCACTCATTAGGCCATGCCGTGGTGGCATCCCACATAGAACTAGAATGACCTACAACTAGAATACACAACTATGTACTGGGGCTTTGGGAAGGGAAAAAAAAACGAGGAAGATCGGCAATAAATGTTAGCTCAAGACCAATCTTCCTTACCAAGAAAAAAAAGAAGAAAAAAATAGTTTAAAAAAGGGGGAAAAATTTGATAAGAGCATATGTTAAAGCCAAGTAATGAATACAGCATTAATATATATCGGCTTTTTTATAACCTTTTCAATATGTAACATCAGCTGAAATACTCCTCAAAAGAGGCAACACACACTGGAGAGACATGAGGGTAAAGGAAGTCCACCGAGTCCACTGCTTTCAGCTCCCTCACCTCCATCCTGACCGCGTCCCTTTCCCGGCTGAATCATGCTGAACTGAACAAGCTCTCGAGAAAGAGCAAACCCTAACCTCATGAAACACAGACGGCTTCAGTGCAAGTGTGCCCACAGGTCTCCTCTCAGGACATGCGCACTGCCTTCTGCACCAGGACTCTGTGTGAGTTTTCTTTAATAAGTTAATAAAGTGTGGAAGAGCAATAATCCTGGGATGTTTTTCCCCAAAAAGTGCAGAATCCTTCAACCTGCCAGGAGAGGGAGGCCGAGTTAAAGCACTGCGACATTTAGTCAGAGAAGGCGGCGGGGGGGGGGGAGGAAAAATGGCCATGCGGCAAACTGATTCTGAAAAGCCTTATTGCTCGAGGAAAAGAACATTCCTCCTCTATGATGCCTGCCCCCATCCACCTTTAGCCTCATCTCACACCACTGTCCTCTCTGCTGACTACTCATCTGCTAAGCCAACGTCCTGTTTGTTTAGGTTCTGGAAAACAGCTAGCCAGCCTTTGCAAATGCTGTTCCCTCTGTATGTGGGAGCCCTTAGCCCTCTCTCTACTTTCCTGGGCCTAGTTACATTCTCTTCATCCTTCAAATCTCAATTCAAGCATCACTCAGGATGCCTTCCCTAAGCCAGCCTCATTCAGGTTCCTCTGCTCTATGCTCTCATTAAATGATGTTCCTTTCCTTCAGAGCAGCCATCTCAGTTAGTAATGACACATAGTGCACTCTGATGGCTGTTTATGTCCATTCCCCATAAGACTCTAAGCTCCACAAGAGTGAGAAGCATATCTATTTTTCAAATCTTTTTCTCCCCATAGCAAACAGCACAGTGCCAGGAAAATGGGAGGTGTTCAACAAATATCTTTGGGATCAAGTGGTCAGCCCTGGTAGACTATCTACCAGCATGACCCCTTCCTCTCCGTCCTCACTACTCACCTCAGTCTCTGGAGCCTGAACTGTGCAGTGGCAGTGGTCTAACTGTACCCACTGCCCCCAGCTCTCCCTCTCGCCAACTGTTTAATTCATCTTCAATGTGGCACGTTCAGTGATCTTTCTAAAACATAAATCTCATGATGTCACTCTCCCACTTAAAACTCTCCAATGGCTCCCTCTGGTCTAAAAGATCAAATCTAACATCCTTCAGATGGACTCGATATATGAGCTAGTCACCCTGCCCTCCAGCTTTCTGGCTTCAACTCCTTTTTTTGGTAGGACAGACTGTCAAGAGTGCTCAGTTCTAATGGCCTAAGGGATGGCTCTGGGATGACTGGGATAGGTGTCCCTCCTTGTCCTTGTTCTCCTGGCTACCTTAGGGGCCAGCTGGAAGCTCTAGAATGCACTTATCTCATTCTTAATCAGTATGTTCCTTTGCCCCACTTTTCTCACTTATTTTTAAAAACAGGTTATCGTTTCCTATAAACATACAAATATTGGATGAAAAGACGACCAAATGAAGGTAACTTAAATGCTTTCAGATAGAAGACGTTGGATAAATCACAGCATCCACAACATTTTATTGCATTCATCTGCTTATGTATCCATTTACTTATATATCTAACTATTCCTATTAACATATCTTTTTGAGAACAGGGAACGTATCTCTGCTGTCAGGTAGGTATTTATTGTTTATTAAACTAATTAGTGAACTACCTTGACAACTCTAGGTAGAAAAATGTGACTACCATTTAGTTCATTTATTAACACATTATTTGGTAGGTGTGCTAAAAGCTAGATAAAATGTGATCACAATTGAAAGTACATATTTTCTGAAATTACTATATTACAAGAAACTGCACGCATAAAAGGAAAGGGAAATGACTGAGGCATGCAGAAAACTAAGCAGCGATGAGACTTTCTGCCCAACTGTAGAGGCCAATTTAATATTAGAAACCAATCTGGAATAAGAAAGCAGATAACTGGGGCCGGCCTGGTGGCGCAGCAGTCAAGTGCACACGTTCCTCTTTGGTGGTCTAGGGTTCACCGATTCGGATCCCGGGTGCGGACACGGCACCGCTTGGCAAGCATGCTGTGGTAGGCGTCCCACATATAAAGTAGAGGAAGATGGGCACGGATGTTAGCTCAGGGCCAGTCTTCCTCAGCAAAAAGAGGAGGACTGGCAGCAGTTAGCTCAGGGCTAATCTTCCTCAAAAAAAAAGCCAGCAGATAACTCAATAAAAAGTGGGAAAATATTTGAATAGATATTCACGAAAGAAGATACATAGCAGAAAAGCACATCAAAATAATGTTCAATCAGTAGCCATTAGGGAAATACAAACCAAAACCACAACGAAACACCATCACACACTGTTGGAATGGCTAAAACGACGCAGGCTGACTTTCCAAGTGCTAGTGAGGATGCAGAACTGAAATGGTACACCACTTCGGAAAAGTTTTGCAGTTTCTTGAAAAGTTAAACATACATCTATCATGAGATCCAGCCACTCTACTCCTCCACGTTCACCAAAGAAAAATGAAAGTATATATCCATATAGAGACTTGTATATGAATGTTTGTAGAAGCTTTATTCATGAGAGCTAAAAACTCAAGTGTCCATGAACAGCTGAAGGGGAAAACGAACTGTGATAAATCCAAAGAAACGCCGCTCTGCAACAAAAGGAATGAACTACGGACACATGCGACAGCAGGAAGGAATCTCCAAAGTGTGAGGCTGACTGGAAGGAGCCGAGAGCATATACTGTGTGATTCCGTTTATCAAACAGTCTAGAAGAGAGAGACTTCTGTCCAGACAGAAAGCAATCAGCGCCTGCCTACAGGGCGCTGGGGGTGGGCGGGCAGGAGAGACGGGTGGAGAGGGGCCCAGGGACACCTTCAGGGACGACGATGTCACCTTGATTGCAGGGATGCTTTCACAGGTGTGCACATGCCAAAACTCACTAAAGTGTTCTTTTCAGATACGTGTGGTTTGCTGTATGTCAACTATAACTCAAGAAAGCTGTTAAATAAAACAAAGAAAAGAAAGCAACCTGGGTAAATAAGTCATTTCTCAGAAAGCAGACTGGCAGCTTCCTTTAGAGCTAGAAACTGTCACTTTCTCTAAACTTGGAAACCGCTTTCACGTTTAATGTTTTAGTGAAAAGTTATGTTAACTGGAGATGTAGATTTCCTTCCCTTCATCTGAGCATTACTGGAAGGGCCCTCAAGAGGATGCTGTGAAAGGGGCTTGTGACCAAGAAGCAGTGCCCTGCTGCCCTGTTATCACTGGGTTTATCTCCTTTCTTCTAAAATGTGATCAAGAGCTTCTCTCTCTATATGTACCTACTTCCCTCCACCCCATTAAGTTTTCATCCTTTTAAATTGCCTATATACTAGGGGGAAAATACCACTTCTTAATACTCTTTCCTTTGTTCCCATGAAAAAAAAATATTAATGCATTTATTATATCTTCGTTCCCCTAGGGATTTAACAGTAAAATTAAATAATTACTTTAAATAAAGAGCAACATGGCCAAAGAAAGACACATCTAATATTTAAAATCCTGTAAGATACCATCCCATAAAGATCCCTCATGTAATAAATCTCTTAGGAATTTCTTTCATCCTTATTTGAAAAGACCGTAAGTTACTTCATAAAATGAATGGTTATACTGATAATAGATACATAATATCTATGTCTCCTTCATATGATAGCAGAAAAAAATACATAATTGGCAACCAGAAGATAAGGGTTCTAGTTCTTGTTCAGCCAAACGAGCTGTCAAAACTTATACAATTCACTTAATCTCTTTGAATCTCATTTCCTATCCAACGTAGGAATTGGATAAACTCTAAGGATCCTTCAAGCTCTAAGATTTTATTAATTTTGTAGACAGGCAAATAAATTGAGACATTTTATAAAATATATTGTGCTGAGGGGCTGGCCCCGTGGCCGAGTGGTTAAGTTCGCGTGCTCCGCTGCAGGCGGCCCAGTGTTTCGTTGGTTCGAATCCTGGGTGCGGACATGGCACTGCTCATTAAACCACGCTGAGGCAGCGTCCCACATGCCACAAATAGAAGGACCCACAACAAAGAATATACAACTATGTACTGGGGGGCTTTGGGGAGAAAAAGCAAAAAATAAAATCTTTAAAAAAAAAAAATATTGTGCTGAGCATACTGGTTAGACTCTTACCCACTGCTTTTAAGAGCAACACGCACTGAATATAATATTTGCTTTGGTTATGTGGATATGAACACGAACACTCATACATTTAAGGAATCTGGCCAATTTTATTACACAAGGTAACTCAAGAAACCACAGATCTGATGCTTCACAAAGACTAACTGTTGATTCCTGTGTTGAGACCCCCGAAAGACTGAATGAACAGCAATCAGCTGCCTCAGCTGAACAGAAGTGCCACGGAGCCAGAGAAGTGCAGCACTGCGGGTTCCCATTCTGTCTGTTTTACCTCTCTCTGACTCTGACATGGGGAGGGTATGCTTTCAAACTCAATTCTCACTACTTCTCATTCATGCTGAGAAAACGCTTTGTAACTCTATGTTTAGAATGAGCCTTAATGACAGTATGGCACAGTGTATATAATTTGTGATCCCCAAACCCTTATCACTCAATGTAAGGCTACTGAAAGAACATGCTTTCAATTTATTTACATTAACAAAAGCACATAAAGGTTTTCTTAAAATTAACAATTACAAACTGAATGCAAGGCAAAGCTGAATATCTGACTGCAAAACTTATAATCCTTTCAGGCAAGATTAGGAGACTAATTAAAATGTATGAATTTATAAAAGTATATCATTCAAAACCACAAATCATCAATCATATGGAGTTTGAGCCACATTGGGTCATCAAGATATTTGCTTTCATATATGATATAATTAACTTTGAGTCTTTTGTATGAAAACGTATCTTCCTATTTTATGAACTTTAGAAAAATCTGGCTAAAACCAGTGAATTAAATTCACTTCACATTAATGAATATTATTAATAGTTCATCTTAAAAAAATCCATTAAATCCATGAAAAAACTCAGAAGACAATACAGAGAATTTAGGCTCATAAAGCCATCACATCACATAGAAAGCTATTATTATCTGTGCCCAAATTAAGGGCAGCGCCCAAAATAAAGAACAGAGATTACTGCTTACCGAAGTAGAACCCCTGGTAAAGCGTCTGGCACTTAGACACTAGTTACTGTACTGCAGGGAGACGACACACAAGGTAATGGTGTTCCATAGCAGGATCGTGGCTGACTCCCCTCCCCCACTATGAGAGCATCCAGGGTCTCTTGAAGGCATCACAGGTAACTGTGTTCAGTTGGCTCTTCATCATCAAGGCAAAGACAATGTTCAGCAGAATTTACAAAGTATTATTTTGTTTGAAAATAGGCTCATAGAGAGGTTTTCAAATTGCTTAGTGCAGCTCCTCAAGGGGCAGCCAACGGGGGAGTACTCACTGGGGAAGCAGCAGAGAGGCCATATAAAATATACATTTATGTGTATATACTCATAAAGAGATGCAGTCAAGGATGGCCAACAAAATGTTTACTGGTGATACCTCAGAACGGAGAGATTTCACGTGAATTTAACTTTTCTTTAGACAATGCTCAAACTATTTTCAATAAGAACATATTATATTTTTTCATTGTAAGAGGAAAAATAAGGAAGAGGTGACTGTGACAACAACTACCCAAGACCAGAAGGCAGTGAAGGAGAAGGATTCCAGGCATATGCCCATGTTCAGACTCCGGCAGAGGAAGAGCTCAAGCCCATTGCAGGATCCGCATGGTCGGGGGGCAGGAAGAGGAGGAAACTGGTGAAAGGCAAGAACGAGTCCACTACTTGAGTGGAAACCTCCAGAGCTGAACCAGAGTGTCTCTCCTGGCTGCAGAGAAAGCATGGTCCCCACCTGACACCAGGGCAGGGCATAAATGTCGGCAGCACAGTGTTTCAAGAAAGCTTAGTCACTTGGCCTGTATCTTAAAACAAGAAGAAAATGACCTCAACCAATAAATCACAAGTCAGGATTTTAAAAAACAGTCAGAAACAAAATTTTATTTTATTTGTAAATTTTGTAAAGCAGACTTTCTAGAAACCTAGTTTTCAGATGGGGTAGGAGGAGAGGAGAAGCATGCCATATATTAGACTAAGCTCATCAAAAAAGACAAATTTCTAGCGAGATTCAGTTCTGCATTAGTCTTTTAAATGAAGATTCATAGTTCAACAGCTATAGCCAGCTATAAAAAACTTTTTAAGCATAATTAATGCTATAATGAAGACTGACCTACCAAGAATGGATTAGGCTACTCTCTGGGAGAAAGCAGAAAGGTATAATATATATATGTATATGCAGTATATTCTAAAGAGTTCTCTGAAAATGTTAAACGTAAATCAAAATTTAAAGAGGCTAAGTTTCAGGTACTGAGATTAAGTCAAATATAATGTTAAATAATGGAGGCACTGCTTTACTAATGCTACCACTATTGAGCAGTGTATAATACTGCAGAGCAAGTATATTACTCATTGATTTGGTCTAGTTTGAGCTAATTATCAAAATAAAATCAATTCAAACTTCTTTCTACCATGTTAATTGACTCAGTGATATTATATAATCTAATTTATGACTGTAGCCTCTCTCATGAGAGTATTCAACTCTTGACTCACTCAAATTGCTAAACTCTTTCCTAGAGAGCAGGGTTCTCCGGCTCCTGTTGATTGTGGAGTGGGTTGTCACATCTGGCCAGGAAGCATGACCCGGCTCTGGAGTCAGAGGCAAGGTTGAACCAAGTTCTGCCACTCTCACTAGCTCTGTGACCTTGTCTAAGTTACCATACCTCTCTGAAAACCCCTGTCCTGATACAGGATTGTTCTGAAACATGGTAGGTACTGAGACACAGCGATGCTTGATAAAGGTCTACTGTGTGACTTTCCTGACGCTGTAAGTGCAGAAAGGTTCTGAGCACATCAGCCTGCTATTCCCCAGCTGTGTAGCCTTGGGGGCACTCAACAAACTTTCACAGCTTCAGCTTACTCGTGTGTACACTGGAGACAACGGCACCAACAATTAGAAGTAATAGATGCACAGGCTGAGGCCAGGGTCTGGCAGGAAAGCAGTCTCTAAGTGAGGGCGCTGACTCAGGCTCCGACCCTGCACACAGGGCTGGGAGCGGGGGCTGTACGGGTGAGCAAGGCCAAGGGAGCCCCTAGCAGACTAGGGCAGGGCACATCATTAAAACACAGAGCGTTGGAAAAGTAAATCTATGTTACGTGTGAGCACTAATGCTGCTCCTACAATATATCTCACACGTTCAGGCCAGCCTGTGTTACGTAAAACACGTGTCCACCCAGAAATGGAGAACCACCGTCTTGCAGGCAGTTAATTTTGATTTAACCAGTAATAATAGAGAGTCTGAGAAAAATTTAAACCTTGATGCTGCTAATATTCACTAATGAATTATCTAGCAACACTGTGAGATTCTAATCCAGAAAGCATTTTTTTGTTTAGAGGACATTAACAGTCATCATTATGATCTGTTCTGAGGCTAGTTATAGTCAGTACAGTCACTGACAAATTGTACCCAAAGGAGTAGGATTTTAGAGAAGATAAAAGAAGATAAAAACCCAGGAGAGTTTGGAGTCAGAAATGAAAATACTCATCAGAAGAGTAACAGAAAATAGTAACTCCGCGTAAGGTGTCAGGACAATGTAATTCATGATCTCTATAGAGTCATAAGAAATTTGCTACTATTTGAAGAGAAAACAATTACAATGACAACAGAATATACCTGGTATTGAATCAGGTTGTAAAAGCTCCTCAAAATGTTAAATGAAAAAGGAAATAGAGGAGTCAGAACAATAATTCTGTACTTTTGAAGGACAATTATAAGGAACCATTGTTTCTTATTCAAGGTCATAAATTCAAATACAACTACGACCACAACCTTTTGAACCCTTCTGGAAGGTTTGATGTAAACGCACACTGCTTCTGAGAGAGTAAGAGGGAAGAATGTCCTTTCTGAAAACTATGCTGCCTTTTAATATTCATTTTATACAAAATTCATCCCTTCATGTGACTCTGGTGTAGTGGCTCTGAGGCCTACTGCACGGGGGTCAGGAGCCCGGGCTCCCTCAAGTCCCACCCTTACCACTAACTGCTAGACCGAGAGCGAGCCACCCAGCTCATATGACCGGCTTCAGTTTCTTCACTGTAAACTAACACCTGCCCTGCTCAGTTATGAAGTTCAAAGGAGACAACACACAGAAACTTTACTTTGAAAACTATAAAATGTCAAGTAAGAGTATTAGTCGTGGTGCTGCCTGAGACAGCACTCTCACGGAAATCTTTACATTGCATGCATCTGCATGTACAATTTGTGTACATGTGATGGTCCAACAGAAATAAAAACTTAAAAATAATAACAATTAATTATAGGCAACGTCTACTGAGCACCAAGGCACTGAGCCCTTTTCATGCATGATCTCGCTGAGTCTTCACAACAGCTCACGAGGTGGGAACCATTCATTCATTCCCTCCCTCATTTTAAATACGAGATACTTGAGGCCTAAAGAAGTGAAGTAACTTGCCCCAAATCAAAGAGAGCTGGTGTACGCGACTCCTGAGTGTGTGCTCTTCACCACCGAACAGCCCCAACCATGTAAGCATAAAATGAAGAGGCTCGGAGTGCTGCTTCCATTTTGTTCATTCGCCAGCAAATCAAAGGCATGCCTAAGTTACCGTGAGAGCTACATGTGTTTCCACCAACACCCATTAAGTCAATAATAAGCAAATTCTGGACTTGGAGAATAAAAAAGAAATCTCTTACACGTTAAAAAGCAAAGAGGGAATACAGAAAGAATATACTTCTTTTTATTATAAATAGTTGGCAAAGACAATTGGAAGTTTTTAAAAAATTCAGTATCTTTTGGTTGTTCTTATTAATTGGATCAACTTCATCGGTTTAATCCTTGTTTAGTGGAAATCAAACCAAAGGAAAATTATAAAGTATCGTTTAGAAAGCTAATATAACATTCTTTAGGCATTTCAGACTAAGCAAAGTGTCAATGAGATGCAGATGTAAAACCAGTGATAAATGAAGAATTTCACACTGAATAATAAAAAGTAAATTCCAAGGCGGGTTGGATTCTTTGTTTTTAACATTAATTTTTTAAAAAGTCATCTTCATCATAAAAAGTTTGGTACTGCCATAAAATGTACCCCCCCCATAAAATAAACTTACCTTTGGTTTTTTGATCAGCAGCCTGAAAAAAAAAATCAGAAACTCTTTAGGAATAATAATGTGTAGAATGTACACATCTATGAAAGTTTATAAGCAGACTTTTAATATTGAAAATTTTAAAAATAAATTTTTGCCCAGTTACTTTATTAAAATTCATTACCGGGAAAAATGTACAACTGTCTACATGCTATCGATTATATGACATTATTGATCTAAAGGCAAAAAAATCTATGTGGAAGTTCATTTAAGCTCTCTATTTTATTATAGTCTAAAAGGTATTAGAGTTTAAACTACAAGATATATTAAACTAGGCAAGAACAAAAACAAATGGCATAAGTTGGTACATTAAATGCCATCAAGTCCAAGCATGACTATAAGACTTACAGTAGGACTTAACGTTTTCATATTTACCGACAGGATTTATAAAAGAAAATTTGCCAAAGCTGCAAAAATTATTTCCAGCTTTTCTAATAAAATCAGTTAAGTGGTCCTTTCCTCACTTCTTACACATGGTTGTTCTGAACAATTCATTTTAAGTAGAACAGCATGGACATTCTTTACCACCACCAACTAAAATCAAACTTCTTTAAAACACGGCTCTAACATTTCCAGTTCCTTGAGAAAGACATCTTGTGGCTGTCACCCTGTATTTATTTCACCAGTACAATATCTATTTTTTGCTGATTATAGATTTAGCATATTGATTTTTAAAAGCAATAAAACAAAACTTTGTAATGTAATGGCTATGATGATGCAAACGAGACACATAATGATTATAAAGACAATGACATAGTAACTCTAGCCAAACCTTTTTCTGAGCACCTTCCTTCTTTTTCTTTTCTTCCTGCTTTTTCTTTTTCTTTTCTTCCATCAAACGTTCCTCTTTTTGTGTTTCTTGTTCTTTCTCCCTATTAAATATAAAGAAAAGTAGTATTAGTATAATGTCCATTTTAAATCAAAAAATGAAAGAGCATTAGCTGCAGAAAATTTTAAGTCAAAGTCTCACACAGGCACAAAGAAGGACCCTTCAGAACAGAGGTGTCAGGACAGACATTCGCCCACCACGGGCCACATCTCTCCAGGACCACAGCAAGCTGCCCCGATTTCTTTAGGTTCAGCTGGACCTTTGTTCGGTCCACACGTGCTGAGCACCAACCTTCTATTAGACGATGTGTTAGGAGATAAGAGTAGAAAACAGAGTGAGATGCAGTTCCCTCAGTCCAGCCCCAGAGCAGCACTTCTCAGTGTTGCCACAGGGACCACAATCATCAGAATCACTGGGGGTGCCTATCAAAAATATAGATTCCTGGGTTCCACCCACACCCAACCAAATTAGAATCTTTGGAGGTGATTCTTATGCACACTATAATTACGTGATTGTTTGAAAAACCAATAGCTTTTAAACAGAGATTCCTACAGAGCGTGGTGCGCTACTCTAAGGCCAGACTGGAACACAGCACAGAGCAGCTCCACTTGGAAGAGTCGGGCAGCCTCTGAGTC
Organism: Equus quagga; assembly: GCF_021613505.1. Lineage (NCBI taxonomy): Eukaryota > Metazoa > Chordata > Mammalia > Perissodactyla > Equidae > Equus > Equus quagga. Next base: position 112,012,768 of record NC_060277.1, on the reverse strand, counting down.
AGGCGGAACTGCTGCAAAAGTGTTGGCTGGCACGGGGTGGCATGTCAGTTATCAACCCATTGCCTGTCAGCTTCAAATTCACTCTTTAACACCTGCTCTACAATAACGTACAGACCTCCTTCAAGCATTTCTCTTTTCCAGTGAGCACGATGCAGAGCTTTCTCAGTAAAGGGTCCTAGAGGGACACGGTAGCAGAAAGGCACTCTCCCACTATTTATGGCTGCTGTGGGGTGGGGTCAACATGTGGCTGTGAGGACATCAGTGAGGACCTCAGTCACGGGCCCAGAAAGGGCGGCCCCTCAGCAACACTGCAGCTCTGGCAAGGTCTAGTGTCATCACCTATGACCCTTTCAACACAGACACTGTGCTCCAGGCCTGCCTCTTGCCCCCACTTCGCACTAGTCTCTCATGGTTCTCCCAATGACACGGCCCTCCTGACCGGGACGCTGTGTGCTCCACGCTACTGCACTGATAGCCCCACTTCTCTGCACACTTGCACGCCTGGCCATCAGCTGCAGCTTGCCACCAGGAGGGCTGCCACCAGGGCTCCACCTTCTGTGTGCCCACGTGACTGGCTACTGGCTGCGGCTTTCCTGGGCTGGGCCATGCTCTGGAGGAGTCTTCCTGCTGCCTAGCAACTGCAGACCAGCTGACCTGGGCAAACCAGGGAGTTGTTCTGCCATCCAGTGGGCTGCAACAACACTTTCTTCACTGAGTCTGAACCCCAACCTTGAGGAGAGGAGCCCTCTTCCAGTCAGTCCTTCCTCGGGTACTCTCTCTCAGCCTAGGTACCATACGGTTTTCTACAGATACTCTTTTATCAGAATTTAATTAGTGTTTATAATAAACTTTCCCTGTTTATATCACCATGTGGTTTCTATCTTCTGATTGGGCCCAGACTGATACAAGTGGGATGGAGGATTTAACAGACTAAGCAGAAGGAACAACAGGCAGAAAAGCCTCACCAAAACATCACCATCCATCCAGTAATGCTGTTTTTGAATTAGTAATTTCGGAGTTTGATTTTAATTTGTAAATATGTTTTATATATAACTGCATGCAAAAGGAATTTCACGCTATGGTCAGTTTGTACATATTTAAATACTACCATTATAAAAATTAATGTTTTTTTTTTTTGAGGAACATTAGCCCTGAGCTAACTGCTGCCAATCCTCCTCTTTTGGCTGAGGAAGACTGGCCCTGAGCTAACATCTGTGCCCATCTTCCTCTACTTTATATATGGGATGCCCACCACAGCATGGCTTTTGCCAAGCAGTGCCATATCTGCACCCGGGATCTGAACTGGCAAACCCCAGGCAGCCGAGAAGCAGAACATGCAAATGCAACCACTGCGCCACCGGGCCGGCCCCCCAGCATAAAAATAATTTAAATCAACACGGTGTCATGGGGTACGTAGAGAATATTCTTCCTTTAAAACAGTAGTTCTCAATCTTGGCTGCTTATCAGAATTACCTGGGACACTTTAAAAACTGCCAGCGCCAAGGCTGCAATCCTTTTCAGTGAAATCTCTGGAAACTCAGACATCAGAAGTTTTTAAAGCTTCCAGATGACTCCAATGTTCAGCCAAAGTTGAGAACCTGGTTTTAAAGAAGGTCAGTACATTTATAAAGTTTGGGAAATGGCTATTTTTCATTATCTTAGATGATGCTTTCCAGGAATATTTTTATGTTGAAAGGTGCATAGACACTGGGAAATCTGCATTTAAAGATTCTGACAAGGTGCAGACGAGCCCTGTGGCTGACAAGCTGGTGCCACAATCACCATGCTGCTGGCACACATCCTCGGCAGAAGTACACAAATACACCAGGAACACAGTGGTGGCCCCCTACTGTTAGACGTTCTTGATCAATAGCACAACGAAAGCCTTACATTATCTTCAGATAGTACACTTAAGAAAGTCAGCAAGTATGTCTGCATTTTTAAAAGGCACTCAATAGAAGATGCAATAAAAATGATTTTTGCTTAATTCTATTACTCTGAGAATTAAATTACTTACAGCCAGCTATTTGCCTAGCAGTACAGTTCAGGCTTTATTGTAACAGTAAAATAAAATGTTGTAAATAAAGCACCCATATAGCCACGAGATATCTTACACTTTCCTGTCTGATCGTGTTTATATGACAAAGCACAATTCAAATGTATGCTCTTTAATAAAATTTTATCTAACTTTTCCGTAACAGCAATTTCTTCTACCACTAACTCTCAGTGTACAATTTCTGCCATTCTTCTTTTTAAAAATCAACACTGAACCACATTTTCACTTTATATAGTAACACATGCTCATGGAAAAAAACATAAACAGTACAAAAGATACATAACAAAAAGTAAGATGACTTTTTTTCCAGTGCCCACAAGCCCTCTCCTTGGAGGTAACACGTTAAGTTTCTTGGATATCTTTTCTTTTTTCGCTGAGGAAGAGTCACTCTGAGCTAACATCTGTTGTCAATCTTCTTTTTGTATGTGAGCCACTGCCACAGCATGGCCACTGACAGACAAGTGTGTAGGTCTGCACTCAGGCTGCTGAAGCGGAGCATGCTGAACTTAACCACTAGGCCACCAGGGCTGGCCCTCTTAGACGTCTTTAAGAACATTCTCTATGTGACTCTACACTTATCTTTTTTTAAAAAAGTAACAAAGCATACTATTCACTCTCTTCTACAGTATTCTCTTTTCACTTAATTATATACTCTAATATATATATGGGGAGGAGAAGTACCTCCACATCTCTAAATAATATGCTTGGATTGCTATTTCCTGACTTATCAATTTGAGATATTAAAATTTTTTAATTTTTTACACATTGCCTAAAGAATAATATTTATTAGAATATTTGGTAGCTCAAGTAAAACATACTTGGGGGAATTTCCAGAAGGCTCATTATTAAACTTTTTTTTTTTTATTGCAGTAACATTGGTTTATAACATTATATAAATTTCAGCTGTACATGGTAATATATTTTGAATTCTGTATAGATTACATCATGCTCACCACCCAAAGACTAATTACAATCCATCACCACACACATGCACCTCATCATCCCTTTTGCCCTCCTCCCTTCTCCGCTTCCCCTCTGGTAACCACTAATTCAATCTTTGTTGCTATGCGTTTGTTTGTCGTTGTTTTTATCTTCTACTTACGAGTGAGATCATATGGTATTTGACTTTCTCCCTGCCTTATTTCACTTAGCATAATACCCTCAAGATCCACCCATGTTGTCACAAATGGCCGGATTTCATCATTTCTTATGACTGAGTAGTACTGCATTGTGTATACAGACCACATCTTTATCCATTCGTCCTTTGATGGGCACCTCGGTTCTTCCAAGTCTTGGCTACTGTGAATAATGCTGCAATGAACATAGGGATGCAAGTATCTTTATGCATTTGTGTTTTCAAGTTCTTTGGATAAACACTCAGCAGTGGAACAGCTGGATCATATGGTAGATCTATTCTTAATTTTCTGAGGAAACTCCATACTGTTTTCCATAGTGGCTGCACCAGTTTGCACTCCCACCAGCAGTATATGAGTTCCCTTCTCTCCACATCCTCTCCAAAACATATTGTTTCCTGTCTTGTTAATTATAGCCATCCTGACGGGAGTGAGGTGATCTTTCATGATAGTTTTGATTTGCATTTCCCTAATAGTTAATGATGTCAAACATCTTTTCATGTGCCTGTTGGCCATGAGATATTAACAATTTAATTCTTACAGGGATAGATATGAATTTGGTTCTTACAGTACCTCTATATTCCATCCTATCACTACTTTTAGTTCAATTGATAAATGGCATTTGCTTTATAAAGAATATGTAAACATTTGCTGCAGAGCTAAGTAGTAAACTGTGATTATATTGTACTTTTCATCTAATTCTTTTTCCTAAAGCCCTAGCTGTTTGTCTTTTCTTCTTGCACTATTTTCCTACAAAAATTTTTTTTTTTTTTTTTTATATTCCCCACCTCCCCCAGTTGAAAACACGAGCCCTCTCTCCTGTTGCATTCTCAAATCTCCTTCCAGAGCTCTCAGGCTAGCTCACTCTGGGCTGGGAGCTCTCTCTGCTAGAGTTTTCTAATATCTTCTAGTTATTTTATTTAAAAAAATTTTCAGTTTTGGTAAAATATACATCAAGTTTACCATCATAACCATTTTTATGTGTACAGTTCACAGTAATATTACATTCACATTGTTGTATAAGCAATCTCCAGAATTCTTCATCTTGCAAAACTGAAGCTCTGTCCCATTAAACAACTCCCCATCACCCCCTCTCCCCAGGCCCTGGCAACCACCATTCTATTTTCTGTTTCTATTAATCTGACTACTCTAAGTACCACATGGTGGTTTTGATTTGCATTTCCCTAATGATCAATGATATTGAGCATCTTTTCATGTGCTTGTTGGACATCTGTATATCTTTTTGAAGCCTATTATTCTTTATATTAAACTTCTGTCTGTATCACTGAGTCATTTCTATCAACCCAGACTAACACAGTGGAAAGGAGAAACTAACGGACTAAGCAGAAAGAACACCACATGCAAACTCAGCCAAACACTATCACCCATCCATTAATGTTGATCTGAATGTATTAACTCAGGCATCCTGTGCTTCCTCGTCTTCCTCCTTGAATTATGCCCTCAATTTGCTGGAAAACTTCCTCAAAAGTACCTTTTCAAGAAAGGGTGCAAGGAAGGGTAGTTTCTGGAGACCATGCGTGTCTAAAAATAGTTTTAGGCTCCCTCTTTGTTTCACTGATGACCTGGATGAGCATAGAATTCTAGGTTGAAAATCAACTTTGAAGGCACTGCGCCACTGTATTCTAGCATCCAGTACCTACTCAAGAGAAGTCTGATGTCATTTTGATTTTCAGTCCCTTTTAGGTTATTAAAGCCTCTCTTTATCCCTAGATTCTTAATCCTAGGGACTCTCAATCCCTGGGAATCTGAAATTCCATGGTGATGTACCTTGGTGTCTTTATTATTTGTGTTTAGCATTTGGCTGATGCTTTCAATAGAGACATTTCTTTTAGCTCTCTATTCCATCTTTTTGTTTGTTTGGTTTGCTGAGGAAGATTTGCCCTGAACTAACATCTGTTGCCAATCTTCCCCTTTTTGTATGTGGGTCACCACCACAGCACGGCCGCTGACAGACAAGTGGTGTAGGTCCACACTCATGAACCAAACCCAGACTGCCGAAGCAGAGTGCACCAAACTTAACCACTAGGCCATCAGGGCTGGCCCCCTTCCATTTTCTAAACCACAACATACTGAACCTCTCGGATTAATCAGCTATAATTTATCTTTTATATTTTCTACTCTGTCATTTTCGTTGTTATTGTTCTCAATTTTTTGGGTGCTTGGCTTTACCTGGTCTTCCAATCCTTCTACTGAGTTTCTTATTCCATGATACTTACAATTTTTAATAACTTCCTCATTCTCCAGTTGCTCTTTTTCCATTACATTCTTATTTCATGGATGTAAAACCCTCTCTATTTTAGCTGAGGATGTTAATTAAGGTTTTCTCAAGTTCTTCTAGACTTTCTGCATTCTCTTTGTCTCCTCCCTGGATGCTTCTTCCCTTAGACTCTCTTTGATGTGAGAGTCTTTCCTCAAGTGCCTCGTAACCTCTGGCTGCCCATTCAGGCTTCAAAGTGAGGCACTGAAAAACCACTCAGCTTTGTGTGCACGGTCTGCACTTGTTTCATGATGGGCTGTGCTTGAGGGAAATCAGGTAGGGAGCTGACTCTTTTGCTAGAGCAGCTTCAAATGTCAAAACATGCAGCTTCTTCCCTCATTACCAGGGTGCTCCAGCCACAGTATCAGCTACGAGACTTCATCTCCCAGAACTGCTCCACTGCTGAAATTTTAGATGTTACTGTTCTGTGTTCTGACCATAACCTCCTATCCGCACTCCTATTTCATTGTACCTGTTCTTTATCTTCACTGAAACCTCCTATTTCTCGACTTCCATTTTCTTGCAAGCTATTTTCATCAGTTCCTTTCCAGAGAGCCTAAACCTTAAGACCACCTCACATGTTCACTAATTCAATCATTCAGGAACTATACAACTAACATATGCTATTTACTGTGACTAGCACCAGGGACAAAAAGAGGGATTGATTCATTTAACAACCATTTTCTGTACAATGGCATTATAAGTGCTCTGGGATTATAGCAGTGAACAAGGCAGAGTCCGTATGCTTTCAAGGATACTCACAAAAAATGAGGTAAACAAATGACCACTATTACAACAGCTATGTACAAAACGCAGGAAGAGCAGGAAGGATGAGGACCCAAGTCTACCTGAGTGACGCCCTCCCGCTCATGTTATCTTTCTGTTATGGTTAGGGGACCATATGTCCTGGTTTGTTTTTTTTTTTTTGAGGAAGATTAGCCCTGAGCTAACTACTGCCAGTCCTCCTCTTTTTGCTGAGGAAGCTTGGCCCTGAGCTAACATCGTGCCCATCTTCCTCTACTTTATATGTGGGATGCCTAGCACAGCATGGCGTGCCAAGCAGTGCCACGTCCACACCCGGGATCCGAACCGGCAAACCCCGGGCCGCCGAGAAGCGGAACGTGTGAACTTAACCGCTGCGCCACCGGGCTGGTCCCCATATGTCCTGGTTTTAATGAACACTATATGCTTCCTTCTGTCCTCTGGGCTCTAAGGACCTTGGCGGCAGGACTGTCTTCTGCCTTTGTGGCCCCAAGAAAAGCCTGTCAAAACATTTCCGGTACTAATTTCTGGTCCATAATCTCAGCTAAGATTTATAGCGGAGAAAATCTTTGGTAAGTATACTTTCTTTCCAAAGGAAATTTTATTTTCTGAAATGATCAAGTAATATTTAAGTTTCTATTTACCTTTGAGGGCTAGTAAGAAGATTTATAAACGTAGGTTTGCAAAGTTTCTTGACCCACTGGAAGAGGAAAAAACTAATAGGTATTGACTGTACAGAGCCAGCAGTGTTTTTTCTACAGGAAGAAGTTGTGTGACGGACTTACAAGTCAAGCAGCAAAGAGAATAAAGAAAAGGGATGGCCAGGTTGGGAAAATTCCATTTTTTAATTTTACTTTCAACTTTTTCTTTTTAAAATTATATTTAAATACACATGATTTTAGAATACTTGTGGAAATGTAATTTTTTTTCCAGTAAAACCTTTGCTTTTCTTGTTTCTCATTGGCTTGGAATCCCCTTACTCATTCTTTCTCCTCCCTCCAGATCCCTATCAAAGGTCCACTCTCCTCCACCTCCCTTCCAGATAATCTATGTTAACCACCCAGTTCATGTCCTTCCATGTCTTTCTCCACGCTCATGTAATAATACAGAAACATACATACCTGTATAGTTTTACAAAGGATTTTATTTGATAATTGTTTTGTAAAACTGGGATCATCTTAAACTTTTTTGCACCTTGCTTTTCTCATTCACTGCGCATGTGTGGGAGGGAATCTCTCTCCTCATCTCTTCCCCCAAATGAGAGATCTAATCTATTATTGCTAATGGCTACATAACACATCATGGTATGAATGTTATCATATTCCATTTAATCATTTCTCTATTCAAACACATTCACTTCATTTCCAGTTTACTACCATTACAAATAACTCCAGCTTTCCTATCCAGCTTCTGCTAAAGAAAACAGCATTGCTCTGATTGGCGGTATAGCTCCTATTTCAGTAGTAGTGGAAACTAGGTAAGGAGAAAATCAGATACGCGGCTCAACTTCAGATCAAGTCCAAAGGGCCAAACTGGACACAAATTACCTATACTTTTTATGGCAAGGCATACTCTAATGGGTCCCTACCGTAATGACTTCTATTAGAAAGAAAATATTTTTAACAATCTGAGTTTTCAATATGTATGTTTCTTTTATTCTCAGATAGTTTAGCAATCACTGGATCAGGACGCTTTGGGTGGAGAAAGAAGCAATGCTCATATTTTAGAGGCAGCTAGAAGAAGGAAGGGTTGGGAAGTAGGAGACTCCCCATAAGTGGAGCCTCTACAGGCATCATCTCCGTGTTCCTAGTTAGACTATACATTTCCCCAGAGAAACAATGATTTTAAAGGCAAAATTATGTTGGCAGACTGGGACTAGAATCACCCCATGCAAAACTATTCCAGGTAGAAAATCTTCCAAGTTTCAAGACTTTTTGTTAGTTGATTACTCCCCATATCTGCAAAAGAACAGGATTCAATAAAAGAAGGTGGGCCTGTTTCTGCCTTTGAGGTTTAGTTACCAGAAACTATAAACATTTCTCATCCTAACTTGGTTTCACCTATAAGACACTGCATAGCCTATATTCTGAAATTACACTGGTTAGACTCCAATGCCATATCATTAAAATATTTACTAATTCATTGTGTGTGTGTGTGTGTGTTTTATGCCACAACTTAAAAAGTGTGGCTAATTCAATTAGAATTTCCTGGCAGTGTTTAGGTTAGGAAGGGCTGGTACAGTGTTATCAGACAAAATTAAAAAGGGGAGTGGAAAGAAGTGGCATCCTGTTCAGTTGTCACAGAAATATTTAAGGTTCTTAATTTTTCAACATGTCTTTGAAACTTGCTACATGCTGGAAATACTCACTAGATCCTTGTGAGCAGTAGGAGAAGGATGAGACATAAAACAGTCTTAGACCTCAAGGTCCATAGAATCTAAAAGGGAAGAGAAGGTAAGGTTTGAATTATCCTTAATACTGACAGGCTATGGAAATAAACAGAATAATGTCGTGGAGTCACAAGGACTGGGTTCTAAAGTAAAGGTCACCGTCACAGAGGAGGTCAGGAAGCTGTAGGCCTGAGCAGTGGACGGACTGCCCATGAGAACCATCATTAAGTCATTCAGCATGACACCAGGACTTGGGCTGGAAAACGGAACCACAGCTCTGATGACCAGAGCAGAGGGTGAAAGGATCAAAGGATCGTGTAGTTGATGGAGACTCTAAGGTCCCCAGATGTTCACACCTTTGTACAATCCCTCCCCTTGAGAGTAGGAGGGGCCCACGACTGGCTTCTCACCATTAGAATGCAGCCAAGGCAACGGGATGACTGCCATTGACTACACTGTAAAAGACTCCATCCTTCTAGTACATTGGCTTTAGGCTCCCTCTCGTGCTGGCTTTGAAGAAACAGCTGCCATGAATCCTACTGCTTCAAGGAAATGTATTCAGCCAACAGCCTGAGTGAGCTTGGAAGCTCACCCTTCCCCAGTCAAACTCCCAGATGAAAACCCAGCCCTGGCCTTGACTGTATCCTGCAGCGGATCCAGCTAAGCCATGCCCACACTCCTGACCCACAGAAATTGTGAAATAATAGATGCGTATTGCTTTAGGCCACTAAGTTTGCGGTAATTTGTTGTACAGCACAGAAAACTAATGCAAGTAGTGATTTGAGACTTCTGGTGCTGGCCAAGATGAAGTAAGCCCACTATAGCCTCTCTCTGCCCTGATTACAACAAAAAAACTGATGAAGTACAGTATAAATACAAACATACAATTAATGAAAAGTACACAAAAGCAGGTGGGCTGAGGAGAGCAATCAAAACTGAGGAGGTGACTTGTACAGGGGTAAGTTTCTCGTTTTCCCCTTGTGCAGCTTGTCCGTTGATATTTTGACCAGGGGTGGGCCTAATAACAGAACTGTGCTATGGCAGTGGTGGCAAAGGCAGCTAAAACAGAGAGAACGCCATCTTTCTGAACAGAGGATTAGGGAAAGGAGCTGCCGTGAGGCAGACAGTGCCAGGGGAATCCCCAGAGAGCAATCAGCTGGGGGAGACCCCCAAATTCTGTGTATGAACTTTCACAGTTCCGGGCTCACTCTTGAGTCATGCATGCATGGGGCAGACCCAAAACAGCAGTGCAAACGCTTTGAGAACTAAACTATGATTTCAACTACCCCTCTCCTCCCCAAGTCTCAGACTAACCCCTGCATGGCACACGTGTGGGCCAGTCCCAAAGCAGCAGAGCAAAGGTCTGGGAAATTGAACCTACTTTGGGACCACTGCCCAGAGAAGGTGAGACAGACTTTGTGGTCTGAACCCAACTGAGTTGACTGCCTGATAAAACAAAAATGAAACCAACATGCTCTGGGGGAGATTAATGGGACTCAAAGTGTACACAACATATTCAAAATGTCCAGGATAAAATCTAAAATTACTCCTCATACAAAGAACCAGGAAAATGTGGCCAACTGTCAAGACAAAAGACAAGAGACACCAACTTCCAGATGTCCCAGGTGTTGCGATTATCAGACAGACTTTAAAGCAATTATCATAAGTATGCTCCAGGAAGCAAATAAAGGTAAACATACTTATAACAAATGGTAATATAGAATTTCACAGTAAAGAAACAGAAACTATAAAAACAGAACTAAATGGAAATTTTAGAATTGAAAAATAAAATATCTGAATCAAAACCTTCACTGGATGGGTTCAACAGAAGAATGGAGGATGGAGGAAAGAGCGTGCAAACTTGACAGAGCAACAGAAATCATCCACTCGGAAGAACAGACAGAAAAATGACCGGAGAAAAATGAACAGACACTCAGAGATCTATCAGATAATAATAAAAGCTCTAACATTCATGTCATTGGAATTCCAGAGGTAGAGGAGAAAGTGATGGTGAAGAAAAAAAATCTGAAGAAATAATGGTGGAAAACCTCCCAAATTTGGTGACATATATAAATTTACAGATTCAAAAAGCTCTAGGAACTCCAAACAGGATAAACTCAAAGAAAACCACACTCAGACATATCATATACTACATACGAGCAGCCAGATTCAAAAGGATATGTGTTGGGGCTGGCCCCGTGGCAGAGTGGTTAAGTTCGCGCACTCCGCTGCAGGCGGCCCAGTGTTTCGTTGGTTCCAATCCTGGGCGCGGACATGGCACCGCTCATCAGACCACGCTTAGGTGGCGTCCCACATGCCACAACTAGAAGGACCCACAACGAAGAATATACAACTATGTACTGGGGGCTTTGGGGAGAAAAAGGAAAAAAATAAAATCTTAAAAAAAAAACCAAAAAAACAAAAGGATTTGTGTTGTATGGTTCCATTTATATGACACTCTGGACAACGAAAAATTATAGGAACAGAAAACACACCAGTGACTGCCTGGGGCCAGGGGTGGAGGAGGGTATTGACTATAAAGGGGCAGTAAAACGGAATTCTTTTGGAGGGCAGTGGAGCTGTTCTGAACCTTAATTGTAATGGTAGCTGTATGCTTGTGTATATTACCTATATACTGTATGCACTTTTTTTGAAACTTACATAACTGTACACCAGAGAGTGAACTGTACTGTATACAAACTTTAAAAAAGTGAATTAAAAAAAATAAAAACAACAAAAATAAAAAACAAAAGCAAAAACACAATGATTTTTAAATGGTCATGAGGGAGTTCTGAAGAATGCTGAATCCGTCCCTCATGCCCCACCTCCCCCCTCCATTCCTGGTCTGATGAGAGGTGAGATTTCAATTAATGGAGGGGCAATCTGGGAGCAGGGCACAGGGCTAAAGATAAAAGGTTCTTGTTTACCATGTGACCAGTGTACACCACAAGGTGCAGAGGCAAGATTTGGAGAAAAGAAGGAAGAAACTCAAGAGTAGCAATGGGATGTGATTATTGATTAAGAATAGATGCCTGCAAGGACCTTTATTTTGGAAGGATGGAGAAGACTCATAGAAATCTGAGGAGAAACAAAATCAGCTGGCCTTTAAGGTATTTCAAAGGAACTCTGACATTATTTTCACTTTAGTGCTAATACAGACTTCAGCCCCAGGATTTAGTTCTCAAGACTTACCATTGTGGGTAAAACATCAAACCAGAACAAGCGCCAGCAGCACTCTCAGTAGGAGCTGCTGCAGTGACTGACCAGACTTCTTAAGAAACAGTATCTCTTGCTTCCCACCTGATAAACATTTTATGGTGCTTGTTAGCTAACCACTGACACAGGTATATCCATTCCCTGTTTCACCAATGTTTTTCTACATTCGGTTATCTTCTTCCACTGGCTTTTTATCACAGAACCAATGATGCTCCTCATTTTGGTTGGCTTTTCTCTGGACAGTAAAGCTGATTGCCTCCATCTGTTATTTTTGCACTCAGCTTCCTTTACTCCTTCCATTGGGTTAACTGTATCCCGATTTCCCCTAGAGTACCAGTCCCTCTCTCACTAGAACTCCACAGACTTTCAGGGCAGTGGCTCCAGGGATGAACTATGTGCCGGGCAATCAAAGAGCACTGCAATCCCTGGGCCAAGGTGCTGTGACTCAGGGACGACTCTGGATGTGAACCTAACAGCATCAGAAGAAAGGAAGCTGCTGTAGCCATGTCTTAACCACAGAGGGCTGAAAATCAAGCCAATGCCAAGAAAGAGAAGCTAAGACATGGAGTGAGAACTAAGTCCCTGTGACAAATGTCCTTTGAGCCAGGAATAAGTCGTTTCTGTGGCCTGCTATCTCAGTGCCTTACTTTCACCTGGTCATACTAGGCCAGTGAAGACATTCCTTGCAAAGTGAATCCTGAACTGAGGGGCAAAGAGCTGGAACAGACTCATCTCACTGACTGCATCCTACAAAATCTGTCCACTAGCACTTGCTACCTAGATTCTGCAGGCTGCTGCGCCCGGCTTTTCAGCTTTTCCTTCATTGACGTCAGCTACCTCATATTATTCCAAAAGTCCCTCTTCCTCTCTCCTACTTAAAATATACAGAGGCATTTTCTGTTGCTTGTAACCATAGAATCCTGATAAATACAGTTTCTCAATCATCTATTTAATTTGGGCTTACACAGGATGAGTAGGTGCTGACTAGATTCAGTACTATTAAATTATGATTTGTCTCAAAACTAAGCAGGCTCAACAAACATTTTTAACCACTATGAAAACTGCTTTAGTAATACTATGTTAACATGTCAATTACAAGTATAGGAGTAATAAGCACCATTTTATGAAAACCTTTTATTTCATTTCTGAGCTTAAAGTAGCCTCAAATTATGCCAGAAAGTGATGCCATAATGTTTAATGTCACTCCATTTTCATAGTCAATTCATACACTGACACCTGAATATGTGTCCTTTAAATATGCTTAAAATAAAAGAGGCAAATCTCTAAGATCCAGTAGTCCTTGCTGGCATGTCCTGGTGTGCAAGTTACTGAGTCGTTATAATAATGATCAGCATTTCATTGTTTGCTAGAAAATTTAAAAATATGTACTGTGTAAGCAACGATAAACATGCTTTCCCCAAAGTCTCTACTTCCAACTACTGAGCGGGGAACTGTGCTGGCTATTGACTTACTGCCTCTCAGCGCCACACTCTGCTGTTTGCCCACTCTGTGAAACCAGCCCTGGGATCTTTAAACATCTTCCTTGGCCAGCTGGCACGATGCTAAGCTTTCTCAGTAGAGGGCGCTGGAGAGACACGGCGGGAGGAGAGTGTTTTGCTTGCGACAGGCTCCTGCAGCCCATCCCCCATCCCAGCAGCTCCCCAGCAGCTTTCCCTGTCAGCCCCAGCTCAGCGCCTTCGCTGCCATCCTGTGAGCCACAGCTGTGACCTATCCAATGAGGTGTGCTCCTCAGCCCGGGGGGCTCTCACTGGGCGCCCCATCCCAGCCCTGGGGGCAGTGGTTACTCCTTATACCTGCTACTCCTACATCCTTTAAAGCTTTCTTTCCTTCTGACTAGCCAATCGCCCATTACTTCAATCCCTTGTTACAGTTAGCAATCCTTTACATTAAACTTCCCCTGTTCACATTACTGTATGGTTTCTCTCTCCTCGCTGACTGAAGAACCCTTAAGTTACAGCCTATTTCAATCCTGTCAATAACCTGGAGACTTTTTAACACTGTCACACCAACAGATAAATAAAATTAACAGATGTGCCTAAATGACAAATAAATGACTTCAAATCACAAAACTACAAGTTAAATTTAATTAATAACACATAGACCTGAAATATCAAACCTGACAGGTGAGGAAAAGGACTCTATTAGCCTGAATTTGGTTAATAGCACTTGCCGAGTATTTCTTTTTTAACTCTATAATATTTCTATGCTCCAAAACTTGTGGTATAGTTGGGCAAATTCAGAAAAGGCTCTCCTTCATGATTATGAAAAAGAAAGGACAGAGTCTCTGCAGCGATGAAACAGACGCCTGGAGCAGGTATCAATGAGAGAGAGGACTGCAGATGACCTCCAGGGTAACTTTCTATTAAAAGATTCTGCAATTCTGTGAACAAAAAGGACTGTGAACTGTGGATTCAGTTTCAGGAGCCATTTAACTCGTGCTCTAAGCTGGATTCTAATTTGGGAGAGCAGGCGGGTGCGCAAGACCTAGGCAGAAACAGCTTTCTGGCGATCTGCGTGAGGGAAAAGCCAATGCAAAAAGAGGTGAGGCCACTATCCACCCAGACCCTAATTCGGAAACATCTGTGAAGTACAGGGTTTGTATGTAAGGAGAGAAGGTTTCAAGAGTATATGCTGGGGTCACAAGCTGATAAAGGTCTCAAATGCCTGCCTACCTTTTCTTTTCTTTTTTTTTTTGAGGAAGATTAGCCCTGAGCTAACTGCTGCCAATCCTCCTCTTTTTGCTGAGGAAGGCTGGCCCTGAGCTAACATCCGTGCCCATCTTCCTCTACTTTATACGTGGGATGCCTACCACAGCATGGCGTGCCAAGCGGTGCCATGTCTGCACCCGGGATCCGATCCAGCGAACCCGGGGCTGCCGAATCAGAACGGGCGCATTTAACCGCTGCACCACCGGGCCGGCACCTGAACAGTTTCTATAATGAAATCTAAGGTAGAAAGAAATTATGTGACCAATTACATTTGTGCAGGAAAAAACCCACAGGTACTAAAAAAGATCGTTAATATTTCACATTAAAAACAGGAAATGTAAAAACTCGTATTTCAGAAATGATTAGGAAGAAAACCTACCTGAAAAAATATTATAGGAAAAAATTTTAATTTTCTATTTTGTATTTAAACACACAACAGGTTCATATGGCCAAATCTATCTATCTATCTATATATCTACACAGAACTTCTAGGAGAACTACCTAATTAAGAAAAAAGTGTTCTATAATTTGCTGTACTGTTCTTATATAATCAGGTTTAGCTTTTAGTCATTCACTCAACAAACACAAAGCAGTGAACTATTTACAGGACCAGTCTGAGACCCTGACCTGCTTAGTCCCATACTTCATATACTAACAAGTATTTACTAGTCACACATAGTTGTTTCTGCACCTTAAACTACTGCCTGGGAATTACTGTCTGAAATCAACAACTCTAACACCCAAAGTATGTAAATTTGTATGAACTGTGTATCTAATATTATGTTCATATATCAATTTAAAAAAGCAAAAGTTTCCTATTACTCTCAAAGTCAACTTAGCGCTAGTCATCATCTGGCTTTCTGATTTCTTTAAAAAAGAAAAAAAAGGTCTAGAGTTTACCTTCTTAAAGGACTTTAATGGAACCACATCTAATAATGGATAAATATAGGTACTCAGAGCTATCCTACAATTTGCCCTATAGTGAAAGCGATGAACAATTTACCAAATTATGTTACTATTTATGATTTAATTCCTCTCTCTGTCCTTTACGGCTCCTCATTACCATGCGAACACACACCAGTTCTATAAAGGAAGAAAAAGTTTCCCTAGCACTCAGGTCCAAAACTCAGTTTCCAGGGGATACCTCACACAGGTGACAGAGTCAAGTACTGGACAGCTTCTTTCATGGCCTGGAGCACGTGCAAGGGTAGGCTGTATAAACCATCTCCTGCAGCCTCCTCACAGCCAAAAGCACGATGGGAAAGCTCAGAGAATTCTCAAAAACTCAGGGGACTCAAGGCAACATGGTTCAAATATGAAGGTTTCTGATGGTTTTGCTTAACCCAAACATAAAACCTAGAAAAGCAAACAGTTTTCCAGAGATATCAAGTCCAACTGAGAAAATACTAGGGCAGCAGAGAGTGTGAGGCTGCAGTCTTAGGAAAATCTAATGATAGCAATAGCTGTCATTTACTAAGCACTAGGCTAGGAGGCCTTTTAAACAGATGATCTCATCCACTCCTCAAAACAATCTAGTTGAAAAGGATATCACCTGCACCTTAAAGGAGAGGCATCTGAAACTCAGAGGATCTCAGTGAGTAGCCCAATGTGGCAGACAGTAAGCGGCAGAGCTGTCAATCAAGCTGAGGTCTGACTATCTCTCAAGCATATGCTGCATCTCTAAAGAGCACATATTCCTTATTGTAGTCCAAGAGCGAGAGCCATACGCTTCAGACTTAAGACGAGCTGATGGTAAGGCTGACCTCATTTTCTGGAAATTGAAGAGCCCAATCAAGACAAACTCTTAGGTGATACAGGCGAAGCTGCTATAACAAAGAGACCCCAAAGTACAACGTCCTCAAGATGTTTCTCCTCCCAGCCCAGAGGCTGGCCAGGCATCTTTGTTCCATGAGGTCACCTAGGGACCTACGTTCTTTTCACTCACTAGACAAGGGAAAAGAGGAATTGGAGAGCATATCATTTCCTTTTTGGTTCATGCCCTAGAAGTTCACATACTATTTCTGCTCACATCCAATTAACCAGAACTTATTTAGATGCTCATTTATCTAGCTACAGGAAGGCTGGGGAAAATGTCTCTAGATGTGCCCATCTAAAATTTCTTCCAAAAGACAGAAGGGGAGAACACATTCAAGGGGGATAACTGACAGTCTCTGTGACCCGTGGGTGGCCTGCCCACCTCTACATGGAGATAAAAAATAGAAAACTTTTCCAAAATAAGACAGATACACATACACAGACACAAATTTGAGTTTGTGGGTTACTTGAACAAATGATATATAAATCAAGTCTCCAACATTCAACTCTATAGAATATGACCAAAATGAGTTTAGGCAGAAACTTCTTCAAGGGATCAAGACGTCATCAGCTACCTGCCACAGCCACAGAAAACTCTTAGTAATGCTTCTACAGAATGATTGAACATCACATGGTTCCCAGTAAATCTTCCAGAATGAGTTTGCTATAAGATACCAAATTTTATCTGATCTAAGATGCCTTCAAATACAAGATGCACCATTATTTCATGCACCACTAAGAGAAATGCTGCCAATTACACCATGATATGCCATTGCCTATAAGACACATACCAATTTCAGAGATGTTAAAAGTGGGAAAAATGCGTTTCTTAGAACAAATGAAATACAGTATGCCCCTGAAATAATAAATCAAACTGTGGTCAATGAAATTACTGGATAAAAACCAATTAAATCTTAGAAGACAAATTATTATAGTTGCTATCAGGCCATTCTTTATGACAATAACATAAATAAATATATCGAGGCCATACCTACACTTCATGAATTAAAAAAATCCAACTCACTTCTATGGGAAAGACAATTACCTTCAGAATACATTAATTACAATTTGCTAAGAAGTATAGGGTGCTAGAGAGCACATGAGGGGGGAAGGTTCTGGCCTAGCAGGAGAGCACGGAAGGTTCCCTGTGGAAGTGAGCTAAGTTCTGAAGGATAACTAGCTGAAATGGCAGGGGGAACGACATGGACAAAAGCTCGATGGTGGGAAGGACTAGGGCACATTTGAGAAGCAGCAAGATGATGAGTGGGCCTAACCCATGGGGCCATGAAGAAATGGCCAGGGTCAGACTCGGGGCGTAGACTGAGGTGAAAGTTCTGGGTCCTTACCCTCAGAGCAACGAGGAGCCACTGATGAATTTTAAGCAAGAGAATAACAATCATATTTGTGTTTTTACGAGATCATTCTGGCTGCTATGTGGAGAACAGAGTACAAGAGGATAAGAGTGGACAAGTGGAAACCAATGAGTAGGCTACTACACTCAGTCTAAGAGAGTTTAGACTCGGGATTAGACTTGGTAGTTTAGATTTGTGGAGCATTAGAGGATTTGAGGATAGAAAGCAGGGTTTGAAAATTATTTACGAGATAAAATGAACAGGACTGAGTGATTAACTGGATATAGGCATATGGGAGAGGGAGGCATCAAGATCCACTCCTAGGCTTCTTGCCAGCGTGACTCAGTGTATGATGGCGTTGTTCAAGACAAGCACTGGAGAAGGACATACTGAGTTTGAGAGGCTTGAGCATTCAACTGGGAAGGAAGTTGGCAGCTGGATACATTTCTGGATTCAGAGGAAAGACTGAGCTGGAGAAAAATCTTGGGAGATGTCAACGTAGAGCTATAAATCAAAGCCCTGGCC
Source organism: Equus quagga (assembly GCF_021613505.1). Lineage (NCBI taxonomy): Eukaryota > Metazoa > Chordata > Mammalia > Perissodactyla > Equidae > Equus > Equus quagga. The sequence continues at coordinate 111,994,513 of NC_060277.1, read as the reverse complement.
ATAGCTGAGATCAGACAGGGAAGGGGTTAAACAGAAAAGAGGGCCAGGAGAGACACTTGACAAACATCAGTATTTAAAGGCCAGGCTCAGAGGGATGACACAGCCATTCACACAGCCATCCACTATTTAGGTATCAATTACTTATTAATAACTGGCCACAATGTGCCAGACTCTGTTGTAGGCATAAGGACATCCAGTGAACAAGACACATAAGATCCTTATTATTAAGGAGCTTACAGTTTAATCGGTAAGCAAATAAAAAACACAAGTAAATAAAGAAGGTAATTTCAATTTGTGATAAGTGCTACGAAGAAAACAAAATTGGCGTTGTGACTCAAAATTCCATGAATGGCACTGACATCAGAGAGGAGATTTCTAAAATGATGAGTAAATACTGAGAAAGTTCCAGACAAAGTACAGTCTTCCCTCAACTTACACGAGAGTTGCTTTCCTGAGAAATTCAGTATATATTACAATAGCATAAAAAACTGTGTAGTATACATGTAAAAGAGGTTCTGTGCAAAAATAAACAAGTTTTTCACCTAACTAAATATCGAGGGATATCCAAAAATTACGAAGGATGCAATATCGGTCTTTATTATACGGGACTGGTCCAGGCACTACAGAACATCTAGGATCCCTGGCTCCTACCCACTAAGTGCCATCATGCCTGACCCCAATCACACGACAGTCCTCAACACATCTCCAGACATCAAAATGCCCCCAAAGGGGGTGGTACCCTCCCTGTTGAAAACTGCTGCTTTAAGGCAACCAAGTGCACGCTGTGCTAAATGACACAAATTCCAAGAAATGGAGATGCACTGAGGTCTCCATACTAACAAATTCCAGGTGTAGACATTTCCACGAAGTGGCAGTTCACCCTTCCATTTGATACATGCTTCCTGAGAGTGTACTGTGTGCCAGACAACGTTTTGGCCCCTGCCCTCAGGGAGTTTACATTTTAGGAAACACAACTAACTTGAAATAAAGATGATCCAGAATATGGTTCTTACATTTTAAATCTATACACCCTTGCATCTCTCCTTAAAAGTATAAAAAGTTTCCTTGAAAACTAACGTTATTTTCCCCATTAACTGTTATTCATTTGTAGGCGCATGTAGCACAAAAGAGATTTAAACATTCAGCAGCCAGTGCATGATGTGCAAGACTGAAAAAGCAACTGCGTACTTTCAAATCCCACCGAAGAAGTTTTTACAGCCTGAAATATAGACAGTGGAACCTAGTGGAAAAGACGCTAATCATAACCGATCCCTTCCAGACTCAACATGCTCAGACAGAGAGAAGAGCAAAGGGGAGCTGTGCGTTTTCCACCAGGAATCACTGAAGCACAGGACCCATCTCCCGGGAGAACAGACTCCAATGGGCAGGTGCAGAGAGGAAATCCTGAGGTTGGGGAGAATCAAGAGCTGGTGGCCGAGCGGTTAAGTTCACGCGCTCCGCTTTGGTGGCCCAGGGTTTCACTGGTTTGGATCCTGGGCGCGGACACGGCACCGCTCATCAGGCCACGCTGAGGTGGAGTCCCACATGCCACAACTAGAAGGAC